>NW_010226989.1:0-20158 GCF_000690775.1 Eurypyga helias
CTTTACATTCAACCCCCCTTTTCAATTAAACTTCTGCGATGAAATGCCAGAGCCCTGGGATATATGTTTACTGAGAAATAACTGAAATTATGCATGAAAAATATATAAAATAACACTTAACTCTTCCTTTTAAAAAGCAGCGCTGAAAGCTGTAACAATTGATGTGCTGGCTTTCCCCTCTGGGCCCTTTTAAAGGGCTGGTGGTGGCTGGGGGTAGCGATTGCTGCTTTTCAGAAGCCATGACAGTCACGTTAAGATCCCTGAAAAGAATTGTATAATAGGTAGAGTGCAAAAAAATGAGATAATGGTAATTCTCAAAGGAATACATGCTTTAAATTAAAAAGCCACAGTGCTGCTGATGTGAGCATTATATTAATGCTTGTATGACACAATCCTCAAAGCTCTTTCTTCTTCCTTAAGCTGTTTACTTCACCCTTGAAAGTGAGGGCTGTGTGACGACCTGGCAAGGCCAGTACAGAGCACATCGATTCTCTGTTTATTCAGAAAACAGGAAAAACAAAACTCCAGCGTGCCTTTGGCAGGTTTAATTAGTAGCTGGGTGCTTGCAGATAAAGAGAACTGTTCTTCCTCCTTCAAAACAAAAACAAAATCCCCAAAAAAACCCAAACAAAATCTACATCCTGGATATTTTGAGTATAGTAACACATGCTTGTATTTAAGAGTTTAGAGGTAGGGGCAGTATGTGGATTGTAGCTGAAGTTACAGTTGCAGATATTTAATATCCTTAGAAAAAGTCAAGATTTTGTAGTATACTTCCCATGAATAATCTGCCCTTTCCGTGAGGGAGATAGGAGGTGTTGGAATTTGAGGAGGAGTGTATTTGGTTGTGCCTGTGGTGCCTGCAGCCCAGGGCTACTTGTGTGGCAGGGACCCTGCTCCTGTGTGGGATGAGGGGAGGCCACTCAGCCCTTCCTTCTGAGTTTGCCACTAGTGAGACCTCCTCCTTAATAATGCTTTGGTACAGCTCAGGCTGCAAACCTTCTGTGTCTGGTTTGACTGTCAGTGCTTTGTGTTTAAACAACAGACAATTACATGTTACCCGAACTGCCCCATTATTGCTACAGGGGGAAGCTGGTCAAAAGATGCCCCACTATGCCCCTTGCAAGCACAAAGGCTAAAAATTCTTGTCCTTATACAGGACTGCCTTACCTAGAAAACATTTCTGCATTCTTCAGAATTTAGAAATGCTGTATGAAGTTAGAATGATAGAAGGAGGCTGGAAATGGCATCAGGTTAAATTCTCGAAGTAGAATGGCATAATAAAAGAAACAGATTGCCTCAAAGGGGGAGAGTCTTGTTATTTGGGTGGGTCAAGTATAATACTTCAAAATCTTGGCTGTCCGAGAACCTATGTATATCTATTTTTATAAAAGTTAAAAATGGACATGAAATCCTATAATATGCTTTTGTAATAATTCGTATTAGGTTATCAGTCTATTTGAGCCTCTGTTCTTCTGTTTACCTTTCCAAAAGAGAGTTAATATTGTACCCCTGTGCATGTGGGTGTATGTGAGTGAAATTTCCTAATCTTGGATGGATTGCATGTATATCGTTTTATAGGTGGAGCAGAGTGAGTTACTCTTGTCTGAGCTACAGGTTAATTTTCCCTAATTCTTTCCTCTTCTGTGCAGAACTATGGCAGAGAGCATCGTGTCTGAGAGAATGTCAATGCCTGCCTTTGCAAGGCGACAGCTGACAAATACTGTCTCTGTTGCAGCATATTTCTACCTTTCTGCAGTAAACTGTTTCCTAGTGTTTTTTAAATGTATTTCATGTTTCCCCATCTGTGCAAGCCGGGTCTGCTGAATCTACTGCTGGGCAGATGAGTCAGAGGCAGGGCTATTGCAATTGCAGCCTCCACAGTGAATGCTGCGAGATGACTTCTTGCTTTCTGTACCCTTTTACAGAGCAGTCCCCTCCAGTAAGTGCAGCTAACATTTACGTTGGCTGGTGACAGGAAAGGAGGAGGTCTAGCCATGCTGTGAAATGCTACTTCCTGTTGAAACCTGTAGTTCGCATTTATAGCTGTCACCACAAAAGGCAAATGACACTTCTATGTGGTAAGCTTTCACAGTAGTGCTCAGCGGGCTGATAAATGTGCTTTACAGCGCTGGGTGAGGTTAGACTGACTGTTCAGGAAAGATCTAGCAGAGTGGACTAACAAAGTGGTTCTATTTCTTAAATATCTTCAGATGTGATTGTATCTACAGTGGGGATTTTGTCCAACAGGGTAACTGTGCAAATCATGCAAGCACCTGATTAGTAGGGGTAAATATGAATACAAATGGTGATTTTCTTTTTTTCCCCCTTATTACACTGCTGCTTGGTCAGGACTACAGCGTTGGCACAGCTGACAGTACACAGATGCTTTACTCAGGTGCTGAAGGAGTTGGTGTTGTGCAACTCTGCACACCGTAGCCTAGCCACAAGGTCAAAAATTTGTGGTGGGTTTTTTTTTTCTTCCCTTTGTGTGACTGCTTGACAGCACCAGCCCAATTACAAAAATTAACTTGTTCCGAGAGCCTATATTCAGTATCATGTTTTGCATACAGTAAGAGTTCATCCAGATAGGAAATCTACTTTGCAGCAACACAATCTGTTTACCAAATTAAATAAGTGAAATTGGGGAGATTTCGGTAATCTCTTGAGAGCAGCTTTGTAATGTAAATGAGTTTGATTGCTACTGATAGTCGTTTTCCAGAAGAGCTTGAGGATTTGGGAAATGGCACCTAAATAATATTTGGAAGGCCCACTGGCTGCAGAACTGTGCCTTTGCTGGCTTTCCCATGCCGAAAGGCTGTACTCAGGATATCTGCATGTGCCTGGAGAGATAAGTGGCTGCACTGGTGCTTTTGGCTGTCAGTTAACATGGATCAGCATGGGCATGAGTTGTTACCTGTTGTTTCCTGCCTGCAGTTAGTCAAGGTGTGAGAACCTAATACTATAACAGGTGGTTTCAGAAAGAAACAATTGACTTAAAAATAGCTTATGAGCACTCTAGTCAGTGGGAATAGTAGAAAGGATTTTAAAAAATATTAAACTCTTATTCTAAATCATAGTAAAAAGAAATGCAGTATTAAGTATAAACACTTTATTCTTTTTTTTTCTTCTTTTTTACTTCTTTGTGTCTAATCTGAGAAAAGGGCAGTCCAATGAAGAGTTGGAATATCGCGTGCAGATTTAGCCAAGGCATAATGTAGAAACCTGATTTCTAGAGCTTGCTCTAGAGCAGCTGACTTGGTTTTGCTCAGCAAACCTGCCTTTCTAGTGTACATCCTTGCCAAGTAGGCATGTGTATATGTTTTATTAAGTATGCATGATATGCTAGCAAGACTTTGCCTGCCTCAGAAATCAAACAGAAAAATTGTAATAGCTGTGTCTGTTCTTTTAATCACGGATTAGTTAATATGGAGGAAAAAACACTTTTGTCCTTGCACATCATGTACTGTGTTTTGGGAGGGGTGCCAAGCATGTCCTCATTACTTTCATTTACAACAGAAAAACTGAATAGAAATCAGCTTCACAGACGATACGAAAGTAGCAGTGTATTTTCTGCCTAAGAATTTAAAAAGTGCTTCTCATCAAAGGTATAATTTTAGTGGAAATCTAGTGTGTGGCCTTGAAAATGTGTCATGATGTTTGTATACAGGCCCCTCTATGATTTCACACAAGAAATGTCTGCAAACTTGTTTTAACACATGAAATTCTTTCCAGATTTGGACTATTCTGGGGCCCCACTCTGTATTTTTACACATTTGTCAGGGAACAATAATATATTTGATGGATGCTGGCTGTTAACATGTGTTGAGGGAAACCTTCCTCTAGCCAGAACGTTTGAATCCAGTGGTCGTCATTGTGCTCCTTCTGGATTGATGTTAATTTTCCATGATGTTGCTGGGGCTAGAAGTGGACTCAACTTTCCATTCTTCCAAGCAGCAAGGGCAGACAACAACCTTTCTTATTTCAAGAAGTTGTGCTGCTATATCATTCGAGATAGCTACAAACAATCCTATCAATTCAACACTTGTTAACTTCCATTTTACATCTAATTTGGGTATTCGTTCAAAATGATGATTGGCAACCCCCAAGGGTTCAGTAGCAGATAATTTTTTTTTCTTGTTTTCTTGCATTGTATAACCTGTCCATGAGAACATTTTAGCCCATTGGTGTTTGAATCTTTTGCTGCTGGCTAATAGCTTCCTCATGTCCTCTGGCTTACTCTGTCCTGATAAAACATGACTTGTAATTTAGAAGGAAATTATGTAAATGAAGATGTTAAATCCTTACCAGGGCATTGTAAACTTATATTTTAAAGGTCAAATTAAAGAAAACATAATCTTTTTGATGTTGTACTTTTGGGGTGATTTTAATTGGCAGAGTGGGCAAGGGGGCACATTGATGATGATGATATTTAGCAGATAGCAGCATGAGCTATGTTGAGTAAAACTGGGCAATAAATTCTTTGAAAGCCATTATTTTCTACTCTAAATTTAAATCTCAGAATAAGCCAATTCAGCATGGTGTGAAACTAATCAGTTTAGTACCCATGACTGTACTTACATACTGTTTGGCACAAAATATTGTCTAGAGTGAGCTACGGCCAGCAAGGAGGATGTGATACATCGAGTCCTGTGGTAAGATGTGTTCCCTCAGGGTGATCTCAATGAGCACTTCTTTGCTACGAGTTTCATGATCTTGCTGAAGTTCAGGCTGGCTGCTACTTTTGATATCCATATACAGGGAAAAAATGTGTTGATGCTGTGGCTGTGTCTTTCTATTGCGTCTCTGCTGGTGGTACCCAAGCACTAATCTGTATTTGATGTACTTTGCTTTTAATAATAATAGGTATTACGTATTTACTTTTTTTTTTTTAAGGATTAGATATTTCTTTGCTAGAACGTTCAGGATTTTCCAGGTATCTGTGGTCTCACTTGAAAGCTGTGTGGAATTGTGGTTTTTGGACTGAATTGCCTTGAAAGATTGTTTCCAACACCACTCTTTGCCTGCCATCTGCTCGAAGGGCTGTTTCTTTTTTCAGCTATGAAATGCAGCCAATTTGGCCCCTGTTCCTCTGGGTGTTGGGAGGAAAAGCTTCTCCCCAGCTGTTGCTGAGGGGAATTCCCTGCAACTCTGAAATGTCCCAGAAAGAAGTGAAAGCAGAATGAAGCCTGACAACGGACATTGCCAGGCAGAATTGTGCTCAGTGAACTCTGTCCAGTTCGGGTCAGAGTATCTGTCAGTTCTGGGCTGAACTACGCAGCTGAAGAAGTTGGTCCTTAGTGTGTGTGAGAAGCAGACTTGGAGCTCTTGTCTACTCCTTCCCTAGTTCTGGCAGAGCAAGGTGTGTGATATGGAGAAACCAGGACCCGAGTCTCAAGTTAGATTTGAATGCTGGCATCTAGCTGTGGTCTTCACATTGTACGGGAATCCTTTAGATCCATGCCAAAAAGGACAGCAAGACCTCTTAAATGAAGTATTTTTCTTCTGATTCAAGTTTGGTGTTTTGCATATGAAAATCTACACTGCCCCAAAATTCTAGAATGCTATTTTTGAGAAGCTCCCTACTGCTTGTTGATGAAGGAAAAGTAAAAGATATTTTCCAGACAAGAATTTTTTTAATTTGGCACCAGAAAAATATTAGGATCTTAAAAATGAATCTGTTATTTGGTACCTCCTGTTAGCTTTCCATTAATAATTTGGGTTCAATGAATGGAGTTAGCTAACAATTTTTCTTAAACTATCAGCTGTATAAGCTTTGGGCCAAACTTTGTAACTTGAATTATTCAACATCCCAGTACTTTTTTTTATTTTTTGTTAATATGTGAACCCTGGCTTCTACTTCTATAATGCTGCTAGAGATTTCCATCCTCGTAACACAACTGTAATGCTTGGTCACCATTTTTTCACTTTTTTCCTGCTGTTACCTCTGTGTTTGCTGCCTCTCAGTTGTAGGGTTAGTCCGATACCACTCCTGTTCTCTAAAAAAACTACATCATAAAAAGTAACAGAGGTAACAGTTTTCCAAACTGTCCAAGGTCAATGTCTGCATCACCCACCCACACCTTCTATTGCTTATTCACCACCTTTGAATGGAGGAGGTGCTGGATATCTTTCTGGGCTGCTGCTGTTATCCCATATTCAGTCACATCTTCCATTTTCCAGGTGTTTAATTGGACAACTGGCTTGTTTCTTAGCGTTTCATTTGAAGACCTGTCTAACAGGAAACTTAATTCAATAAACAAGCTAAATACTTGACACTGTACTAATGGGGGAGTGACTCAGTGCTCTACCCCCAGGGCTGCCTAGCCAGGAGGGCAGGTGTGGGTGCCAGCACCGTATGTTCCAGGTAGGTTCCCTTTGTATAATGCTATCATGGAGTACCTTCATGCTCCCATCACATGAACACTGACAGATGTTAGCTGGAGTTCTGCTGAATATACGAAATATTCTGTCATAAAAATTAAGTTTTTCTAATGAAAACTTCTGAAAACAGAGCAAGAAGAATGGTGCTTCCAGGAAACAAGAATAACATTATTTGGTACAAAACAGAATACCTAACTGTATTTAATCCTGTATATTTGCATGTAACAAATTTAAAATTACCTTGCATTGCACTGAAAAATAAGAGCAAGGGAAGAACTTTAAATCAGCAAAGTAGCAGAAAGTAAGTTTAGGTAAGTAGTAAATCCAGTGTTTATTGCACTGTGCATTGCATGACAAGGTGGAAGTAACGGACATGCTTGTCCTGCACTGTTCATTTTGCAGTTTACATTATTGTCCCTTCTCTCCCTTTGTGCTTTTGTAATTTAAAAAAAACTTACTTCGTGAGAGATTCTTGATGTTGATACCCTGTTTCTTTCTGTGTATGTACAATAACTGCTGCAACAGGCCTGGCTGGGCTCTTTGGAAGCTACAGCAGAGCAAATGATTAATACATACGCTGCTGGGAGATTATTACAGCAAAGGCAGCACCAGATTATGGAGACAAGTGCAGTAATAGCATTCAGGAATTCCTGAGCTCTCAGCTCAGACTGGCTACCAGCACTCCTCAAGTAAATTGCTTCACATCTTGCATCCTCATTACTTAGAGAAAATAATAATTTTGCAGTTTAGGGTAGGATGAATGTAGATAATAAAGAACCTCTGTAAGCCTTTAAATGGAAGAAAGTATTATTATTAAACAGTTTTTCACTATTGTGCACATCTACATTTTAAGTCTTATTTGCTGAGGGGAAAAAAAAAAAAAATCCACATTACCTGTCAAATTACATTCATTGTCTCTTGCAGGAATTAGACTGGTATTTTTTTAGCGTTAGACTGATATTAATAGCCTGGAGTGTGACTTATAGATGGGAGCTATTGCACACAGTGTGTATGTACAGAGTAGTGGAAATAGAGCAATCCCATTAGGACCACCAGAGAGAACTGGAGGACAGTACATCCAATACTCTGCCCATATGACAAACACTCAATCAAATATGTTCTGGTCAGCTGTAGAGCAGCACAAATATCCTCTCCCAATACCTTTCACACTGCCCCCAAGAGGATTTTGTACTACTAACAGACTGGGTATTGTGAATTTGAACAAATAGATGTTATTCTTTTGCAGAGAACTCTCATGTACAGTTTCTAATTAAATTACTTTAATCATTCAATTTCAATCAACCTACACAAATACCAAATATCAAAAAGGAATCTGTTCCTGTCCTACTTCGCTGCCTCCACAGAATTGTTCTCAGCAATATAAATTATGTTTGTTCTCCTGTTACTGCATCTCCAGATAATGAGCAGTTTTATTATAGTTGCAGCATTATCCCAGCATGTATTTGCAAGAAGCATATGACAATGAAAGAGTAATTTTTCATTATTTTTTTTAAATATCTTTAGACCATCTATGCATCTGATAAATATTTATACTGAGTTTTGTGTAGAAATACATTCCTCTTTCCTAAACTACCCTCCACTGCATTTGCTTGATATGATATTTTTTTCTTTTTATCCATCATAAAGCTACTGTTCAGGTCATCTCGGTATTTTGCAGTAACGCTTCTTTGTACTTAGTATGAATGAGGTATGGACAAAAGAAACATTATTTAGTTATGGTAATGTTAAGATTTATTTTGGATCTATTAGATTGCTACAAAGTCTTTTATTTTAATATATGCCTTTGTTGCTGCTAAAATGATACTGGTATTTTAGAAGCACTACTTCATGAGCTTGTTTTCAAGTAGACTGTACAAAAAAAGGAGCATGGTGAGAGAATCAAAAGCATGCTGTTTCTGACAAGATTTGTCCCTTTTTAATTTGAATGTCCCTCTAGCATACAAGGTTCATTATGACTAAATATTGGTAGCTATTGTATTGATAATTATTGTATTTACACACGGATTTATGATGTAGCTCCCAAAGGGGGGAATCTCTATTTGATCATAATCCTTCTTGCAAAGGTGAACTCTGAGGCTGCAAGTTTGGCTAAGCTGAGAGTGACTGCATCAAAATATTTTGTGTAAGTAATAGTGCCTGCACCATTGGCTTGAGTGCCAGAGAAAAGGATGGGCGTCTCCTGTTACTCATTTTTTGAACTGTATTGCATTTTACGACAAAAGATGGGACCAGTTCTCCTGCTGTTGGCATTGTTTCTTTCTACTGATGTTTTTACACTTATATTGGTGATAGCTAGACAGAAGGTCCACATCAAATTCACTCTCCCCTTTTAAATTTTAGTCTCATCTAAAAATAGAGATTCTGTAGCAGAAGAGCATGATGGAAGATAATGGGATGATACACAGAAAGGAAATATCAAGCATCAAGAGAAAGACAGCTATATTCTGTCAAAAGGAATCTTTTCTCTGTGTAGTACTTAGTGCTAATTATGAGGAAAGGAAGATATACTGCCCTCTAAAATCTTGGGAGCCACAATCCAGCTGTTGCTGCATCCTCATCCTTTTTGCTTTATAAGTTTCTTCAATACTATTTTAATTTAATGGCTATTTAGTGAATTTATTTTCAGAATTGTGAATATCCCTTAAGATCCCTTTAAGAAGATCCCTTAGATCTTCTTAATGAAATTTAAGTGTGAGGAACATTATCTTAGTGACCAGGAAGGGCACACTGGTATGCATTTCTTGATCGTCCCTTGTTCCATGCAAGGGAGGAATCATCAGTGATCTGGAAGGTATCAAAAGTACATGTGGGTTGGGTCTGTTTTCTTTTTAACTTAAGAAAGTTAAAATGTGTCTCTTCATCACAGATATTTTTGAAGCAAATTAAACTGTGTGGAAGATGTTAAATATTTTATGTATGTTTGTGATAGTTTTCCATGTGTTTAATTAATACACTGTTGGTGTTTGGATACTTCTCAAGTATTTGTTATTATCTATTCTTCTCAGGTGGATGTTAACCATGGCCTTGCACAACTCTTGGTACATTGAAGGCAGTATTATTGATATTTGCAGGTGTGCACTGTTTCAAAGAATTAAATTATAATGAGTCATTTTTCACTTAATCATCCTTTTTCCTCTGCCAGAGTAGGCTAAGCTAACTCCACTGATGGCTAAATGAGAATTTGAACCTGTATTTTATTGCCACTGATGTTAGAATCCATATGAAGGGATTATTACGAACTCTTTCATTCAGATACCTAGTGAAAAAATGCAGTGCAGTGTCAGCTACCTGTTTTGATGGTGGTCTTGGTATTGAGAAAAATCTGTTATGTTTCATAACTTCTTATTGTATTATATAGGACCCATGAGAGTACGATCCAGTTGGCAAGCATAAGAATGAATGCAGAAATGTTTCAACAGATACCACAAACATACATAATTTTGTACTTTTGCTGTCTTCAAATACATTGTGTTTTTAACAGCACCTTTGTCCCACCAGGATCAAAAATAAGGTTTTTGTGTATGCTCAGTGTTCACCAACATAGTGGAAGGCAGCTTTGTTCTGTAGTGTGTTTCACAAGAGCAGTGTGGAGTTCTGTATCAACTATAGTGACAGACATGAAGTTAATAACAACAGCCCAATGCCTGGATTTTAAAATTCCCAACAGCTGGAACAGAGCTTATTGCATTTGCCAGTGTATTTCAAGCCCCTTGAACTACTGTAAATAAAACCCTTTTGTTGCTTTTTTTCGAACTGAAGATAACTTCTGTTAAAGAGTAAATTATACAAGAAAAATCAGTAGTTATTAGCCAGGGGAAAAGTTTAGTGGTATGGCAACTGTAAATCAACGAAGGAAATCATGGTAAAAAAAGGTGGTAGAATAACTTGGCATGTATATGGATAATATTGTGAGTCTTGTATGTGCCATATAAAGCATTTAACAAATCAATAACTTCCATGTTTACCAAAGCATATACTTTGTTTGCTTCAGTGGTGCGTTAGAATGATGGAAGTATGGTAATAGTGTAATTTAGTTTATTTTTAAAAAATGACTTTTAGCAGACTTACACAATATCGGAAATTTGGAGATGATGAACTGATGTTTTATGTCATGAAACGGATTTTTTTTTTTTTTTAACAAGGAGAAAGAATTCATTTGTTTTTCAGGTACTTAATTATAAGGTGATGTTTCTATGCTGTTGTATTTTTGTCTATAAATTAATGTTACAAAAAGTAATTGCTTATGCCTAGAAGAGAGATTTCTGGATTCTTTCATAATGTGTTCATCTTTCCATTTGTGCTTAGAGGTGAAAATGGTTTTGAAAGTACCTACTTTTTTAACATTAAAATGTATTTTTGCGTGTGCTTTTACTTTCAGCTAGCTGTCGTCTGTCTTTTTTTTTTTTTTTTTTTTCCAGGCCTGGCTGGCTTTCACCTGTACAGATTGATGGAAAATACAAGGTCTACGTTCATCCAGAATTTTGATTGCAACAAGTAAGCCTGTAAACCTCAAAATTTAAAGCAGGGATATAGATAACTGTTGCACTAATATTAAACAGTTTTACTCCTGCTGCATGTGTAAAATTTTCTTGAAGAGCTTTGCTATTTTGATGCCCTACTGTGGGACTGTTTTACATCCTGTGCCTTTTATCACCATGTGTTAAGGTAGCCTTTGCCTTATCCAGTTGTCTGTACTTCTGGCTCTTTCAGTGTCTGTCTTTCCAGTGTCTCTGATTCTAGAGTAAATGCTGAAGATCTGAAATTAGTTGTAATGATCAATATTTCCCTATTCACTCAATAATTCTTACAGAACTTTGAAAACCTAACTCCCAAAGGTGATTGAAACTTGTAATTTTTTTTGCTCACCGTGAAGTTATATAATCCTTCAATGTATTACATGGTTGTCCTGTGGCATTAGGGTATTAGTACTAATAGAAAGTCATAGTTATTACAAACAATTCCAAATTTCACGGCATGTATCTTAATAGCAGAAAGGGATTTTCTCATGATTAAAAAGAAAAATGGGTGGCAAAATAGGGAAGAAATGCTTGTTACGTAGGATGATCCCCTGGAGGCTTAATTACTGAAAAAACAAATAGGAGGTAAATGTTCAAGATGTTTACAGGTTAAACATTCCATAAGTATCTTTCAAATAAGAGTGTCTGCAGCCTTGGAACAGCTAATTGCTCAAGAATCACAGCCATTTACGCTGCCTCATTTTCCCCTGGGATCGACACTCACAACAGGATAATTCTTACCCTGATATAAGTGTCACGGTAGGGACTCTGTGTAATTTGCTGATATGATATCAAAAATAGCATTAAGGTAATTATATTTTGCACTTGTAATGTTTCACAGGCAGTAATATAACTGAAAATTACTTTTTTTGGTTATAGTAACCTGACCGTTCCCTACCAGAAGCACTTGTTTTTCTTTTTTCTTTTTCCTCTTAAGGTACAGCAGTGAAATTATTTAAAAGTTTTGAGGCTTTTTAAAGTCTTCAACACAAAAGTGTATCCAGTAATCAGAGTTAAAGAACAAACTGAAGTATTACACTGCTTGAGTCATGGGATGTTTTCTGAACAAAGATGATCCATTCCATGATTTGTCTTCATCACCTTTCCACAGCAGTTTAAATTGAACCTTTTGTTCCTCTTGTTTTCTGGAGAAAAGTAAAATGAGTAGATTCTTTTTGTTGTTGTTGCTTGGATATATTTCTGTTGATAACTTAATTTTTCAACACAAAAGATTTAATTTTATCTGTAACACTAACTTTAACCTGTGAATTCTGCAGCCTGTGTAAGGAAGCTGAGCGTTTGCAAGTGTTAGGATTACCTGATAGTACCACTGTTCTTACAGTTCAGGGTAACAAGAGTGCAAAGAAATAAGTGACTACACCAAGAAAACCAGACATTAGTTTGTTTGGAAATCAGCATCAAGCTCTGGTTTTAAATTGAGGTCCTCTAGTTTACACCAGGTGACAGCATGTACAGGGACAAAGGAAATGGATTTCATTGTCATTTAGACTCAGCTTGAACAGAGATTTTGCAAAGCTGTGTAAGAATTTGGTAGTGTTTCTTTCAAATCTTTTGCCAGTTTCTGGGAAATGCCCAGCAAGTCCTGAGGAGCGCTTTCTTATTTATATATGGTATCTTATTTAGGTATTTTTTTATTAGATTTACTACTTTGGCCTTACAGAAGGGAAGATTGCTCATCAAATCCTTGTGCAAACAAGCAAAGTTATCCCAGAGATGGAAAACGTGTGGGATCAGACTTTAGGTTTTGTAAATGGTAGTGTAATACGGACAGTTTGAAGAACTGCGGGTAATGTTCAAACTAGCTGGTGTAAGTGGTGTGATTGTTGGCCTACAAAGCCCTGTGAGCTTTCCCATTGAAAGCTGGCTGTGTGCTGCTCTGGAGGAAGCTGTGAGGTGGTTCAGCTTCATCCAGACCTCTACAGAGTGTTTGCAGGAAAAAACTAACAGCATTTGTCTACCTGGCACTTGATTTGAAGGACTTGCTGAACATGCTGCCCATGGTTGTTTTCTTTCAAAGGCATCTCTCGTGAAGATGAGGAGTCATATTGGACTGAATATTTATTTCTGCAGCTGTTATAAATTTAATATAACGAAACAACCATTTAAAAAGAGATTGTCCTTTATTACAAGAGACACTCTGAGTAGTCAGAGTTAAAGCTTATAAATGAAGGCTAATTGATATGATGTATTTGAGGGCTCTCCTGTAATGGGCTAAGTCATACACACAAAAAGAAAAGGCATATGTAAATATAATTTTTATTTTGCCATTGAACAGTGCTAGGGACCCTTTTTGCAGACAGACAAATGCTTGCCATTACTTTATGCTCAAAGGCAACATTGAAAGTGACCTGGAACAGGCAGGAACTGACTTTTTTCTACTAATATGATATGAAAGTTTTATCGTATTAGGAATTTTCTGTCATGGTGGATTAGTATCAGGTCATAGTAACGTTCACTTTTACTAACGTACAATGAAATGTGCTAACGTGACTACACTTCACTATCACATGAGGAAAAAAGCAGAATGGTTTTCTATTAATGTGACACTATAGAAAATTTTCAATATCTCTGTCCCATGACAACTAGGAAGAAGTTGAAAATACAAAAGACAAAGGCTTGGAACAAGGAGTTTGTGATTTATCCCAGGGGTGAAACTGCTTCCCCCCAACATCATGTCCCTATTTGTTTAATAGTTCCTGGGTTTTTCAAGTGATTCATTTTGAAGCAGCCTGGGCCTGATTTTGTAATTAAGGTTGCTCTCGCTTTTCTAATTAAAAGTCATTGAGAGCTGCAAATACTGAGTACCCATACAAAACAACCCTAGGTCTTCTAGGCTGTTTATACCTTGACTTTCAGCAAAGCAAGTGTTGATGTCTCCAAATGTTGACCTAGAAGCCAAATGAAAAAAAAAAAAGAGAGGGGGGATTAAAAAAAAAAAAAGCGCCATCATATTGTGTCCATGCTCCATTATGTACAGAATGCTGTGGCCAGAAATAATTAACGGGCACAAGGGGTGGCAGTTAGTCATTTGGCTGTATGATTGTACCTGCAAGGTTTCTTTCATCTGGAGCCAAAATCTGATAAAAATGGCTAATGTCAGAAAAGTTCAGTCTTATCTAAATTATGACCAGGAAAAACCTGGTTTTAATCTTGGCTCCAAACTTCATACAGCCTAAACTGGATGAGTTTGGCTCCTAGACTTAAATTCAAGTCCTCTCTAATTCTGAAAGTCTGTACCATGGCTTTCAATTTTTCCTTTTGACACAGTTAATATTCCTAAAAGTTTTGGCCTAAAATAAGGAGATGAAACCTCTCAAATACTCCAAAGAGATGATAAATCAAAATGCATTTATTTTCAGAAGTGCAGGATTTCTTCATTAGATGAGATCCATGAATAAGATTGTGTTTCCTGCTAGAAGGTGATGGAACATGTTTACGTCAGGTCAGAGGACATGTGCGCTCTTCTTCCTGCATGCGTAGCCCTTTCTACAGGCCTTTGGAAGGTAAGGGGATGAGAACTCCCACCCACCCCCTTTTTCAGTGTGAAGATAAAAGCAGTATTTTTCAGTTGCTATTCTAAGTAATAGAAGTGCCCTTGTTCTGGAGTCAGCGGTCCCTTTGCTGTTTGTCATACTAGCCCTGGGTGGGTTGTGTGGTGATGACTTCCAAGAGTTCTATGGAGCTGTGGGACAGGGCTGGAGGTGTTGTACCAGCTCTTGTGTCTCAACACCCACAAATGAGAGAGGCCTTTGTGCTCAGACTAATGGGAAAGGCAGGAAGAGGTGGTGGGTTGTCAGCCTGTGTCACAGAACAGGACACTGAGCCAACTGAACTGGAGATGTTGGCACTGCTGTCAAGCTGGGGCACATGGCAAGCCTGACTGAGGTGGTTCCAACTGCTTTTACGGGTAGGTCACAGTGTCACTGAAATGATCAGCACTCAGATATAAAGAAGGCGGTCTCTACCTGAGGAATTTGGTGCCTAAAGTGCTCTATGTGATTCAAAACACTGACTTGGGGCACTAAGACAAGCAAAATGTAACCCATGGCTCTGCACAGGGGTAACAGCCAGCTGGTAACAGATACTGGGGAGGAGGTGTGGAAAGCCAAACTGAGCTTGGTCTTTGTGAGAAATGTAACAGAACAGTCTATTAGGGAGAAATACTCTGAAGTTTTTACGTCAGTACATGGGAAATGTGTTTGTTAATCACATGTAGCCATTTAAAAACTCTTGCAGGTTAGCCACTGGAGCCTCTTCATCCTAGTGCTGTCACCGTGAGGTTCAGACACGTCTCATCAGAAAGGCCTCGATTAAAATGGCAGCACCAGTATATGTAGGTTACTGCTTTCCATCATTAATACTGTTATCTCTCTCTTCAGGCTGATTTTTAATTTTTATGTTTGCAATTATAAGTGATTTATAGGAAGATTCATTGCACAACCTGTCCAGAATCATTAAATTCACCTAGGTTGAATAACCTGAGGTTCACCTGGAAATAACCAAATCGGTGACATTATCTTACTGAATATTCAGCTGCCTTAGAAGCATAGAGCTTATCTTTTCTTTTTTTTTTTTTCTCTCAAGTATAGTGGATAGTGGGGGAGGAACAATTTTAATTCATAAGAGGTAATTAGCCAAGTCTGAAAGGTGTGCACTAATTACAGAATGCTGTATGTCTTGTGTAGCTGATTGCAGCACAGGTTTCTGAATGGTAGCTATGATTTTTTCCAAACACGGTTCAGTAATTTGAAATGTTATTAGGGGATTAACTTTCCATACGAAAAGCTAAACTAATACTTATTATACAGATTATAACAGCAAGCGGCCCAAGAGGCTGTTGAGGCCATTATTTTGCAGGCCGCAGCCCCTGCCAAAGCCCAGGGAGAGTGCAGGATAACCAGCCCAGCTAGGGGAGTGTGCCGAGCACCATCCTCTGCTGTTCCCCCTACCTCTGCCAACACGAGTCGAGCCAATCTGCTCCATTTACGAGCATGACTCTGAAAGGAAGAGGCAGAGGAAGTAGGGGTTGCTGTGTGTGTGGCAGAGGTGTAGGGATTGTTGTCTGTTGTTGTTTTCCTATGGTTGCAAATCAAACTATGCTCGATCATATTGAATTTTTATTTGTTTTGGAATGTAGTTGTCATCTTTTTTCCCAAAGATTGGCTTCTAAATGACTACCTAGGTTTACTAGTTTGAGAAAACAGCTGAGTAGCATACCTTTTAAATATTTTTTTTCAGTTTGGTTGATACTGGGTAAAGACAGTTTTTGCAGTTAGTATTTTTAAACTGCATTAAATGGCTTGGTTTTATTTACTTTTTGTGGTGGTGTTAGATGTTGTTTATTCTCTCTCCTTCCTACCCAGGTTTTATGTTCCTACGGATTCATGTATTCCTTCTTTTTGTGACCTCTGATATTTGTTCAACACATGGGAAATCAAACTGGATTCCTCCAGGCTGAAAGCATGAGGCTGCAGCTCGAGCTAAAGGCTTGTAGTTCCAGTAAAAACCTCCTGTTCCCCGTGAACAAGGCAATAGCAAATGCAGGCCTAATTTTAAATGAAGGCCATATAGCTATGATCATGGAGAATAGATGTGGGAGTATGTGGTGCACTAGTTCGTGCCAGTGGTGATGGAGAAAGAAGCTGTTATATTCCTCTGCTGAATAAGTCAGCACTTAAGTGTGGGACTCAGACTGGGGGCTGCAAAATGCCCACTAATCGGTGGATGGAAAATACTGTGTGTACAGTTTGAGTTTCTAGGGGAAATGTAACCCTGTTTTGGAAAAGAAAGGTCTTAAATAATAAAGTTTCCTTATCTTTTTAATTCTGTACCATGGTTTAGTGTTAAATTCCACTACCACTCTCCCTCCAAAGAAACCCCAACCTTGCCATCCTTGTTAAAAGAAAAAAAAGAGTATAATTAACTAATATTATTTATACTGTATTATTTACACTTTGTCTTGGAAAGCACTTGGTCAGTCCAAGTATCGATTAATAATGTAAAGCAGCTTTCCTTACAACTTTTTTTTCAACCTTTTGCCTTCATTCTGGATTCTGGATAGATTAGCTGGCAGACCTCTTCCTAAGAGGACTTGCATCTTCTCTTTAACAAATTATTTTACTGATGAGTAAACGATCCCTTCTCCCCCTGGCCTACCTTATTAATCCAGGCTTCCTTTTCTTCCCACTTCAGTGCTGCTTCTGACTGTAAAATTGTCAGCCTAACCCATTGTTTGTACCAATATATGATTAAACAGCTTATTGAATGCACTTTGTATGTATTTCTGGAATACATTTGTTGTTCTAAAATTTTTTTTAATGTGTTTAGCTTCTAATATGAAACTTGGGGAAATGGTTCTGAACATCTCCACATCAGGTTCCCACTGCCTCCCTTTTTCTATCCTTGGAGGCTTTCTCCTACAGGCATCTCAAACCCTTAATTGAACTGCTAGTGTGCTTGTTTAAAGCATTTCCCTCACTTGGTTTTTTAAAATGATTTTTAAGCTCTCCCTGCATAGGTTTTTGGTTTCCCTAGGCTTTCCCTTAACTAATGGCATTATGATGGCCTCTTTCTTGTCTTCAGGGATCTCCCTTGAACTACATGAACTTGTAAAGTGTCAGTGAAGACTTCTCTCAATTTCTGTTCCCACTTTTTTTTTTTGCTCTCTTGGATATCTGATGTCTAGTCTATGGGATTCCTTAGGGCTCAGTTACAAGTAGCTGTACATCCTTTAGCAAGAGTAGAAAGGGGCATAAATCCCTCTCTTACTCCCTGGCATGGGTGGTTCACATAGGAGGGCAAATGTGAAGGAGCAGTTCCTACCACCACTAAGCTTATGGGGAAAATAAGTTGTACCAGGAAAAAGTTGGCACAGGTGACTGCTTGATGACAATCAAGCAGTAAATTATTTTGACTGGTTATATCAGGAGATGACAATATACTGCACATGTCCTTAGGTTAGTTGTCTAATGAAAGTTAGAAAGCTCAGAATAAAATACCAGTGAAGTCTTCTAGGATAAGACTCTGGTTTACATGTAAAGCCAGAGTTATGGGAATCCTTGCAGGGAAGATTAAGGAAGATCTACAGAACACCCAGTGTGCTGGTAATCTTAAATTGTTTCTCTGAAAAAGCTTACTTTGATTTAGACAAATAATGCAAAAACCAATGCTATCGTAGGTCATTTAATTCCGTAAATGAGCTCAGTTATGAAGAACTTCACCTTTCCAATTTTTATCATTATTACAGCGTAAGGATCCAGACAGGTTTGCTAAAGCCAATTTGCCCCAGCAACCTGTTGGAAAGCGGTCATTGTGAGGGGCTGGCATGCTCTGTGCTGTCTGCTGTCATGTCAACCGAGGTAACGTGCTGCGAATGCTCTGGGGCTGAGATGGGGAAGGATGGTGCTCTCTACAGCTACCTGAAAGGAGGTTGTAGGGAGGCAGGTACTGGCCTGTTCTCCTGGGTAACTGGTGATAGGACAAGAGGAAACGGCCTCAAGTTGCATCAGGGGAAGTTTAGATCGGATATTAGGAGAAACTTCACTGAAAGAGTGGTCAGGCATTGGAACAGGCTGCCCAGGGAAGTGGTGGAGTCACCATCCCTGGAGGTGTCTACACATTCCATGAACATGGTGTTTGAGGACATAGTCTAGTGGGTAAGGTAGTATTGGGTTGGTGGTTGAACTGGATGATCTAATAAGTCTTTTCGAACCTTAGTGACTCTGTGATGAGTTATAGCCCCATGCTCTGCCAACACTTCTGAAGGACCTTAGCCAGGAAATGTGTACAGCCTCTGGTCACCATGCACTGATAATTAGTCTGTGGAAGAAGGGCCATTACCTTCACTCACGCTGAATGAAGATGCGGTGCAATAACTGCAAAAACCGTGGAAGGAATTGCCCCTCAAATGTCAGGTGACGTTGGCCACACACTGATGGCACTTCACACAGTGATCACCTCAGCTGTTCATGCAGTTTGCCTAAGTGCAAGTCAAAGTGCTGGCCCTCGGTGAGTGCTGTCAGTGTGTAAATTGCGTTGATACAAGAAAACAGTAATGGTGAGGAAAAGCCTTAAAGGCCTCCTCACAGGAGTATGCAGGTATGTTGCTCCAGATACAGTTATATCTTAGACTACTTGCAAATTAATTATTTAAGTATTTCTGGTACTCACTCTGTTTTAGTTTGACCTTTTCCATGCTCATTTTGGAAAGTGAATTCTTAGTTATTTGGGTTTGTCCTGATTTAAAAAAAAAATAGAAAAAAATTTAAAAACCAAACCAGAAAAAAAGAAAACCTCTCATACTGAGAGATTTTGAGCTGTATGATTCACTTTTGCTTTTGTTTCATTTGGTTTAGCCTTTTTCTTTTAATACTTAATCAAATCTTTCACTTCTCATAATCTGTGGATGGGTTCAAAAGCTTTTTTGTTTATCTTATGTATTGTTCCATATATCTGTCTTGAGCCATGTTGGCTTCTCTTGTCACTTTGACACTGATTTACTGGAATGAACTTATATTTTAAACTCTGTTACTGTTCTTTAAATGCCTTCCATTCCACATTAACATTTCTCAACAATAGTTAGTTCTAATTAGTTTTTTCCAGCCTGTTTGCAAATCTAGCCCGATGCCTTCTAAAAATAAACATACTGAAGAATATCAGACATATTAAGATAATAAGTGTTCAAGTGACTCTTCTGCTGGTAGTTAATTTATGTTCTGAGTGTGCTTGTACCCAATTATATGTGTATCAGCTAATCATTTAACTCCTAAAGAAAAAAGTTTAATTAGAAGGTCTGCTTCAGAAACTCTTCTTTTATTTTTGTCAGTGACCTATAGTAAGTACAGTTTCAAAGACTTTTGAGTAGGTCATAGATTTCTATTAGGATGTTCCAAAAGAGTTCTCATATTCACATCGACGTATTTTGATGGCATTCTTGCTGCCCTCTGATACGTGTGTACCTGTCCTTGTCTTGATCTTAAATAGGTTTTCAATTCTTCTAGATACTATGGAAAGCTACAGCAGTGCCAGGGTATCTTTATTGGCTGCAGTGAAAGAGAAGTGCATATATGTGATCATTTTTATTCTGTTTTAATCTAAACAGTTGAGAAAAATTTGCTTCCTCATCTGTCTTTCATGTGTTGCTACATGCACATCCATTACGTGTCCTTTACAGCAGCAAAAAAACTGTACAGTGATGTGCTGTTTAACATCTTTGT
>NW_010226990.1:0-31328 GCF_000690775.1 Eurypyga helias
TCCAACTCAGACCATTCTATGATTCCATGATCAACTTTCACCTACACCAATGCGCCAAAAAAAAAAAAAATGCCATCAGGAAAATCTCATAGCAGCCACAGACTCATCACACAAAGCCAGTTGCACTAAAGCCACTTCCTTCTTCCTTTAGTACTACCTGGTTTTGATCCCACCATAGCAGTTTTGTAGTGCCATACAGAGAAATGAAATGGTAACCTCTATTCTGGTAATTCACATATTTTCTGCCATGAGGAAGATCACTTACAGAAATAGTTCTTTAATAATGACAAGCCTAACCTAGCACATTTTAAGCACCCTTCCCCCCAAAAAATCAAACAGAACATTTTCCTTTCATCCGCGTCTCCTTCATGTCAATCACTAGTAAGCGAAAGGATGCACAAACAGGAAGGCTCAGTCCACACAGCAACGATTCAGTGACCCAGAGAGAGAATCTAATGTCCAACCGAGTGAACAAAGCACAACTAGCAAGAACCAAAGGGCAGCATGCACATCAGCATATTTTCCACTTAACTGGCCCATACTTAAACACCATTTTGTATTTCCATGTTCTGCAAGAAGACTTTACATTCCTATAAACAGCACTTCCACCATTTTTTCCAAGATACATACTATGAAAAAGGAGAACAGGTTCACAGAAAAGTTAGAGAAGAAAATAGAGAAATGAGAAGTGATCACTGTATCTCACATTTCAGAAGTAAAATGCAGTTTGCAATTGAAAATTATACTGACAACTAGAGATGGCTCAAAACAAAATTCTGGATTCAAACATCATTCTACCCTTTGGGAAAAGGTGTCTCCAATTTTTTGATTGAACTTGATACAAATAGACACATGAATCTGTCCCTCATCTAGAAATATAAAAGTCTGTACAACTGACAATACACTCACGCACCTGCCTATAGACAAAGTATATGGAAGCAATTATAGAACACTAAATATTTATCCTCTGCTCCCTTTTTCCCTTAAAAATACGATTGTTATCCATCTCCACCCATCTCTACATCTTTGCTGTGTCTTATATCAAAAGGGCAACATATATTAGAGTCCAAAGAGTAAGTTGCACAGCAAACAAAACACACCATATCTTTGGTTTTAATTTCATTGCATACAATGTCATTCCACCCACTAAGTTAAGAGCAAAGCTTTGATTTGGAAAGATTCTTTTCAAAGAGCACATCCAAACGCAGCCTAACCAAAAGCAGGACCAAATTATGTCCTTACACCTCTCCAAAACACTCTGCATGCCACTGGGCATGATCTGCATCTTCCATTAAGCATTATCCAGACAGAAGTGTCAGGAAGATAGTAAAGCATAGCTGAAATATCAGCTTTTACCAACAGCATTATTCCGTTCAGAAAAAATAAATGGAAAACTTTGTATCACTGCAGTCAGGACAATGCCTTGCACTCTGAAGTTACAGTATTTTACTGCAGGGCATCTTACCATTTTTCTGACAAGTCCCACTTGCCCCTTTTTTAAAAAAAAAACATTAAGTGTTTTTCTAGAGATGACAGCTCTGCCTTGCCACAGGCCATTCCAGTTTGCAGCTTTCAAAAAACTGGAAGGCTTAACCGAGCTCCCCTCCCACTCCCCAGCTTCCCATTGGTCTTCCAAGCCAGACTTTTATACTGCGTAAAAGCAGTCAACTATCACAACTTTTAACTCCCTTAACAAGTATTTATTAAATTTGCCTGGAAACTGGGAGGTGCTAGGGAATGAAGGAGGAAACAGGCCAAACCAACACCAGACTCATTTCCAGGGAACATCCCCTCCATCAGCCTCATGCACTTGAATTTACTAGAAAGACTGCAACAGATCTCAATCTCATTTGAATTATTCTTGAGCCTCCTTCATACCGCCCTCTCAAATTTCAAGCAGAAATCCTATCAAAAAGAAAAAAATTGCTATAGTTTCCTTTAAAGCATAACACACATTTTGCTTACCTCGCTGTTGTGGCCCCTCAAATTGAAGTTGATTCTCTGAGGGGTGTTCCGGTCCCTCCTGCAATGGCTGGAAGTAAAAGTGACTCCTACAACTCCTCTGCCATTGCCTGTTGCCAACCAGCCTTCCTCATAGTACCGCCTCCTGCACACTGGTTTCTCCTTCTCACTTTTGGGGACTCTCCCTTTCCAGGAGAGGCAGAGGATGTTGGAATCGCTGCAAAGAACAGGCCCATGTTCCACTGCTGCATACATGCTTTTTAAATATTTTATTTTTTGACATAAGAAAGTAATATGTCTAGTGCACAAAATTTAAATCAATTTTTTTTTTTTTTATTGATAAGACTGACCTGGGATAGATCATTGAAAGGGAGGAGGATGGGGTCAGTGTTTATAAATATCCACCAAATGCATAGTGAAAAATTCCTCTATAAAAGATGATGGCAGTTGGCTAAGAAAAAGTAACACTTAAAAAAAAATTCAGGTTCATTTTTTTTTTGAGTCTGAAGAGTGAGGGTGCACTTATCCTTTGGAGAAACAGCTACTTCGTAAGAGGCGCTCAAGAAATGTTTAAGTCATCTTTTTGCTCAACTTGATATAATCTTTATACAGCCTGAGATTCCAGTTTAGCGTAATGCAATTCCAGAGACAGAGAGTTGCAAATGTGTAGGTTTCAAGTAACTTAAGGCTTTTAAGATTTCCTCCAGTCAGATTTTCTTCAAAAGTTCAGTTGCAGAAATTTAAACACACGCACATACATATGTATATATATGACATTCATCTTTTCCAAGCCGCCCTCTGGCATATCTTTTCCATCTGATGTATTTCTGCTGCTAAAGCTGAAAGAGATTGCATAAAGGGAAAAAAAGGCACACAAACCGTGCGAAACAACAGACCCAAACTTGTGCAGGCACTGGTGTGCCAGGCCAGTTGGGAAATCCCTCTTGGTACTGAACTGCTTGTTGGACTCAAAAGTTTTTGCAATCCAAAGCCAATCCAATTTTCATTGCAGCACTTTTTTCTCCACCAGAGACCCAACACAGCCTGAACTGTTTATCACACTATCTTGCCTGCTTTCCCACTTTTTGCTGCCACACACGAATGAAAAAGAAACTCCCTCTTCATTTACAGCAGAATCAAAAATGCTCTAAAGCTTTTAGCTTTCAAAGCAGATAAGTTTGCCTCAGGTGAACCATGAAGTTCTCTCTCCTCCAAAACAAGTTAAAATGTCAAGCTGTTTTTCCTTTACTTTTTCCCTTTTTTTTCTGCTACAAGAAACACAGACTTTTCACCCTACCGTAAAAAACAAATGCCAGAATTAAAGCACATCAAGTAAGCACTCTTTCAAAATCTTCTAGAATTCAAGGAAGGAAGGAATAGAATCATCTAAAAAAGAAAGAGAAGCAGCATTAAAAATCTGACTTCCTGGGTTCACTATTTCTCTGGGTATTTTCCTTGCTTCTTTGATCGGATCTTTCCTTCTTGATGCTTGTCTACAGCACAGATTCATAGTTCCAGACACGACATTTGCAGCTGTACAAGAAGGAAACATATGAAGTATTCCAATCGTTTTATTTGAATAACATTTATGAGCTCAATTAATTAGTACTTATACCACACTAAGTGAAAAGAGGAAAAAGGAGAGGGAAAAAGAATATGCAAGTTTGATGATGACCTGGTTAACTCAAGAAGGACGAGGTTTGCTCAGTTCAATGCCCAGACTTGTCCCATAGTTCCTCAACTTACTTGCTTCCAGTCATCATTACTCAACATACGGTCACGATTTATTAGTCCATTCACAGTCTATTGAGCCCTAAGCAAAATGTGCCAAAGACCACACATTTTTCCTCTGCAATAACAAAAGCAGTTTCCTCTACCCTCTGTATTCTTGTTTCCCTCACAGCTATTGATTTAGATTGTGGAGGTATTTAATAGGCCTTTTTCTGTGCAGAGGGTGTTTTTTCTTCCTCTTCTTGCAAACTGTTTTCACCCGTGAAGACCATGTGGAAAGTTGAACATTACTGGCAGGTGTCTTTCCATGGGTTACCGATTCCCGTGCTATAAAGGTGCACCATCTGGTTCTCAAATTAATTTTCATCAATTGCAAAGCTCTCAGGCATATGCAAGAGTACGTCTATGTGATGACAAAACCACGTGCGTTTTCATGTACATGCAGTGCACACACCAGCTTATTCAATCTGGTACTCAGAGCTGCATCTCCCTTTTCAGTTTAGCTATGGTAATCTTGTAAGACATCCGTTAATCAAAGCTTGAAATCCTTGGATTTTTCCAACTCTGTAAGACAAAGCACACACATACAAAAAAAGAAGTGAATAAAGGCACAAAACAACTTAAAGATACAAGGACTATTGTTACAGTAATCAAAACATCATGATTTTATACTGTATACTCCTATATCTACATTTTATAGATACATGCAATATTCAGACACATACACCTACGTACTTGATACACTCAAACTACAAAATTTTCTTTTTCACCTATGAAGTTCCCAAAATTTTTCACAACTGACATATATCACTCATGAAATGTATCCAGGAAGGACACATTTTAGGGTGGAACTTTTGGCCATAGTCACTGGGACAAACTCTTAAACAAAGATTCCGCAACTCTGGAGTGAGGGTTAGGGAAGGGAGGTCTCTGTGACAGAGCAGACACTGAGTTAGACCCTGAGCTACACAAACAGAATCACTGAATGCCTGGGGTTGGAAGGGACCTCTGACATCACCTGGTTCAACCTCCTTGCTCAAGCAGGCCACCTATTGCTGGTTGCCCAGGACTGTGTCCAGATGGCTTTTGAGTCTCTCCAAGGACAGAGACTCCACAACCTCTCTGGACAACCTGTTCCACTGCTCAGCCAGACGCACAGTAAAGCAGTGTTTCCTGATGCTCAGAGGGAACCTCCTGTGCTTCAGTTTGTAGCCACCACCTCTCATCCTGTCACTGTTCACCAATGTAAACAGCCCTGGCTTTCTCATCTTCAGTCCTTTCCATCATGTGTTTATACATATTGAAAAGATCTCCTTGACTCTTTCCTTCTCGAGGCTAAAGAATCCCAGCTCTCTCAGACTTCACCCTCATGAAAGATGCTCCATGCCATGAAAGTACAGTGTTCAACTTACCAGTCTCAAAGGAGACTGAGAAAATTCCTCCAGGGCTTAAATTACTGCTTTAAAGAGATCTAAGGTACTCTAAAATTAAAGCTTAGAAATTTGAATCAATACAGATGAATTTTAAAGACTACTCAAACCCTGCATAAGTCTCCATTTGAAAAAGGAGGAAAAAGTTACCCAAATTCAGTTACATGCAAAACAGCCTAAATAGACCAAAATCTACTGAAAAGACCAAGCAAAAGGCTGTCCAGGATATTCCAGAAGCTGTATCTGAAGCATACACTTACACAGTTATTGCACCTATACAGTTACCACTAAAGAGAGCTCATTTAAATTAAGAATTGCATTCATCAGAGCTGTAAAACTGGTCTTGTCTATTACATACAGCCCTGTACTAGCCTCACATTACGAGTAATGAACCGCTTTCTTCTAGCATAGATGTACCAATGAGAATTTTTTGAAAAAGACAAAACGATAAGAAAACAAAGGTACAGATATAAAGGCAAGGTCATAAAGAAGTCCAAAGAAGGTTCATATAAAGGAAAAGTCAGAAAAAAATGGTTTGAAGAAGAATTTCTGCACTTATTCCATAAGCAAACTCCATCCTGTCATGGATCAGCGCTATTATTTCCATGCACACTGGGGTGTTCCTAACTAACACCTGTGTTCAAGAGTTGACATTTTATATTAGTGGCATGTGTATTATGATGCAAGCGTTTACTAATCCTACAGAAAAACAAAAAAAAAATTGTTTGAGAAAACAAAGTCTCTGCAACATCAGTTAGAGCAGCATGAGTTAAGCATTAAACAGAATTGTTTGAACTGTGCAAGTACCATGACTTTACAAAGGGATTTTAAAATACAGACAACTATAGATGCAGTGGCTCTGCACAAAATCTGTATGCAGTTTCTGTCCTTATTCACTGCATATAAAATTGACAAGTTTGAGAAAAGGACTCTTCTGTGTCGTGGCCAATAACCTTCTCACACCTGGGTCCCATTTACCATCACTTTCAAGATTAGACAAACCAAAGGCTTCTCCTCTTAAAAATATCCTTACTGCATTAGGAATGCTGGACAGGGAGAGATGAAAATCTAACACAACTACAAAAGTAATAAAGTCAGTCATTATTCAAATACCTCTCTGTCAATACAATACACCCTATGAGAATATTTTACCTTTAAATCACTGAGGGCCAACACTTCCTTTATATTGTATTTATATTCAGTAGACAAGATAAAATGTACTTCTAAGACTGCAGTGTCAAACACTCAAAAGATAGGCTGAATTAAGATGACATATCTAATATATATTTATTTTTTCCATTCCGCTCTCCTTCATTTCCACCCACGTGGTATTTCCTAAGAAATAACCTAATTAAAAGATTCAAATGCTAGTCTTCCCTCTGGAAAATCAGTAACCAATCTGGACACCCTGCTGCCTTCTTCCATTACAGCAGTCCCACAGTTTTGCTCCTTTTCACAGGTTTAAACCAAGCTTTTTGCCTTCTTTTTCCCCACCATGAAGCATAAGGGTAGTAGTTACTATCTCTACTGTAAAGCATGTGTAAAAGCCGAGGATAAAAAGTATTATAGAAGAGCTAGGTGTTACCTGCACAATCTTATCACTACTCTGAATTCAGTTTGGGCTCCCCATATAAAGAGAACTTGGTCTTCCAGATGAAACTCACCCAAACTACATTTTTAACTACAGATTTTTTTATAACCAAATTCAGTGCATCTTTTATTTCAGAGCAGGGCAAGGGCTAATCATAGAATTATACTGGACTCTCTAATTTGTTGATATTTAATGTCGTAATAGTGCTAGAAATAATTTATCAGCAAAAATAAATACTTTTTCAATTACCTATATTTACTCTGACTTAAAGGGGATCTGAAAATAACTCTGCTCTGGATTTTCCCTTTAACAAAGGGAAATGCTACTTGAACTTACCCTCTAACACTGTTTTGAGCCTAAGACCAGAGATGTAAATGTATTTAAAGTATAGACACTGATAAGGCCAAAACATACCAGACCCGTGGATGCTTTTTTCCTTTGTTACAAGTATTTTATTTTGTTTTGAAAGCATAGCTCTTCTCAAAAGCAAATCCAGCAGCAAGTTATTTGTCCGCATTATAAAAATAAATTCAGGAATTAATTTTAAAAAAATGAGCTTATTAACAGTGGCTCTCATATTTTAGTGTCAATATTTAACTCTTACTTAATGTCAATATTTAAAAATTTAACAATTTTTATCTTGTAACTGTTTCCATTATCTTATATAAAGTATACGTGTTAAACCACAGTTGGACAACCAGAAAAACATTTGCTTGTTCTCATGCATGTTTCATTAAGGTGTCTCCTCTGTTGACAGAAAGAAGTCATGCACAGCCAAGTATACCAATACTGCAGCAAACTCTTCAGAATTTTATGTTTATTCAAAACCTCACTCTCCAGGGCTCAAAAGCAGAATATCTGAAGGTGAGGATAAAAAGAGTGGGAAGGGAAGGAAAGCAGAGAAGGAAAATTCAGGTAAGCACACACTATTTCTAAATTCTTAAAAAAAAGCACAAACAAAAAAACCCCCACAAACAAAAAAACCCCACACCACACAAAAAAGGGACTCGCAGCCTGCAATTTGAAGATTCTGAGTGGTCAAACATCTTAGAAACATTTGAAATGTCAGGCTATCAGGTTTCAGGATTTTTCAGCCTAACCAGGTTTCCTTCCTGTCAAACTTGCATGAGGTCAAAGGAAACTGCAGTTTTCCTTCCCTTTACAGTCCAAGAAGGAAAAAAAAAAATACACCAGCATCCACAGAGGTAGCAAAGATACCTTAAAAAAATGTGAGACCATGAACTTGCATTTTGTTCTGAAGGATTAACCACAACTGATTATATGCAAGCTGATGGCAGATGATCCCAACAGGTATCAAACGGTGACGGTGGCAGCAACCTTCAAGGTTACTCCTCAACGCTATACTACAAAACTGGCACATTTCGTAATATAACCACTGTATTACAGGCTAAACACTATAGAGTGAGAAGCCAGCAAGACAATACGACATTTTACTGTCTATATTACTTTATAAGCTGGACTAAACAAATTATTAAATAATGCTATCCAAAAGGAAAGAAAAATATTTTACAAAGTTAACTACTCAAATCCTAAAAAGGCTGAAGTACATATATGAGAAGATAACTTGTTTGAGGCAAAAGGATTATTTTTCCATTTAAAAAGGGCCAATTCCATAGGGAGAAAATGTAACTTTGACCTGAATAAGTACTGGTTTTCCTCCTCTTCCACTCATCTCTTCTAATTATCTTTGCTTTAGTTTCCTTCCATTGTGTTATTAAGTCACTGAGGTGAACACCTTTCTTTCATATTACACAGCAATACAAAATTAATATGGAGGAGATTATTCTAAACAAATACCAATAAGCACCAATAACTAGTGGTCGTAAAAATGTTCTTCACCCTTAGAAAAATGAAGGAAGATCAGAGAAGGAAAAAAACGCAGAAGGTTAATTTTTGTTCTGTTTGCTCTTAAATGGTTTTCTCTCCACAGTGTTTGCCCTTGGGTAATTCTAGCAGCTCTTCCCCTACCCAGGGACAGCTGCACGGTCTGGGCAAGACAGTCAGTCACGCTAATCCAAGAGGTAAAGATGCATAGCTGCA
The DNA here is from genome assembly GCF_000690775.1 of Eurypyga helias. NCBI lineage: Eukaryota > Metazoa > Chordata > Aves > Eurypygiformes > Eurypygidae > Eurypyga > Eurypyga helias. The sequence goes on from NW_010226990.1 coordinate 8,776, forward strand.
CAGAAACAGGTATGTAGCAAAGCTGTAATGCCGGGCACCGTGTTAGTAACTGCCAGTCCATTAATTACAGACTGTAGTGTTAGTTATACACACCTATCTAGCGTTAAGCAAATAAAGCTGACAGAAAATGTATTTGTTAGCATATTGAGAGAAGTGAAGCTTGTATTAATGGCTGTTGAGCAGATATTCATTGTGAATACTGACAAAATTTCAGTGAGATATTCCAACAAACTTACAACAATCTCCTCCACCAAATTATACTCTCAGAGCAGTGAAAATAAAAAATAGTATCACAGTAATAGCTGATTGGCATTTCTGATGTGCTGAATGACCTTCTTGGGTTCTCGTGTATATATATATTATATATATATATTCCACTTTCAATGCTTGATGCTACACCATGAAATTAAATGGGACTTAAGAAAATACAGTTAGGAAGAACAAGCAAGAAAAATTTTAAAATGCTTTAAGGGAAAGTATTTTCAAGAAAAACAGCTAGAGTCCTTAAGGAAACTGTTAGAAGCTATTAACTGTGACTTGCCAAATTTATACACATTCTCCAAAAGGTGGAGGACTGAAGACATGAAATAAGAGTAAATTCTAAAAAAACCTTGCCAAAGGAAGAAGCGAGGTAAACAGTTAGGCTGTTCACAGGAAAAAAGTTAGAAAAGATAAAGGCACTGCAGAACAGACTCAGCTCTAAACTATGGACATTTGAGCTAAACAGAACCTATCAAAATATGCAAGAAAGATAATACCTAACTTAGCTGTGGGGTTTTGTTTGGTTTGGGTTGGTTTGGTTTTTTTTTAAACACTTCCTTTAGCAGCTATACACTTTGGTGAATAAATATCATATCCACTTGTGAAAGAATTGCTCCAAGTCCCTTTAATCAGTTACCGTTCAAACACACTCATGGGAAATTTCTGAGTCAAATACTGCTAGATCTGTTAGGCTTATATGGCAGGGAAGCAAACCAGAAAAATAACTGAAGGCTAGACTGCACAACACAAAGCATTCAACTGCAAGACAAATGGAAGATACTTTTGGTCCTGCAGCTCTGACCACTGCTTTCCCAAGCCCTATCACAGCACACCACGCCCCTCACTTAAGCCAGGATGATCATTCAAGGTACTACACTCTGAACTACATCAGAGAAATCATCCAATTAAAAATTTCAGAAATGAAGATTCAGAACAGCTTAACCAACATAAATCTGGTTTGCTAGATTCAGCCACACTCTCAGCTTCCCTTGTGACAAGACATATCCCTCCAGCCTCCCCTAACACAAGCATCAACACCCTCCCAATCGTGTAGTTCAGGAAGCTGATCCTGCCAAAAAAACCTACCCTCCAAAACCAGCAATCGATTTTAATGGAATTTCCTTTTGTGAAGTCACCATGCACCTGCAGCAGCACTACTGCCAAGGTAAGAAAGGGGGTGGGAGGTATGGCACCACACCAGCCTGGATTTCAATTAGTTTGAGCTGTGCTCAAAAGCTTGCCCCCTTTTTAAGTTGAATCAATCCCTGACACTGTCCCAGCATGGTCCCACATTGAGCTGCACTGGCAAAAATGCAGAAGGTGGAGCCGTACAGCACAAGGGAGAAACAGAAGGGAGGAGTACTTGAAATTAGTATTGTCACTTCATTGCTTTTGATTAGAAATTTTGGGCACAGAGTATTTCTGAACTCAAGGGTTTGCTCTCAGAAAGAAAGAAAGCAAAGTTTGTCTCTTGAGGATGAATTTAAGATGGCCATCACATTATCAGCCTCTTAAACAAACTGGAGGTTTAAACCACTGAAACACAAGTTCAAAATCTTTAGACATTAAATGTGAAGTGTGACCAAGAAATTCCCTTCACTTGCAAGTGTGAACCTTCTCTCTCAAGGGCTGCAATCCTTGCAGCACAGAGAACACTTACACAAGGTATAAGGGGGATGCTCCCTTAAAATAAGCACTTCAGGGGATGCTCACTTAAAAAAAATGGTAACAACTGTGCCTCCTTAATGACATTCAAAGACCTTCAAGGGAGGCAGCCCTTACCATCTCTTTTCCATTGAACTGACCTTGCCTGTAATTACAGATCAATTTCTTTCCCCTAGGAACATTCTGCAACTTGCAAACATCCCTCGAGCCTGCAGCAGTTCCAGCTAGTTCCTAATTATCTCCATTATCAGCCCACAGGTTCTTTGAACACTTTCTTATGAACATACATTTAAGTTTTGATATCCTCCCTCAAAATCTCAATACACCTTTGTATGTGACACATGGACTGCAACACTGGAAACAAAAAATAAGAATAAAAAAAGGAGGGGGAGATGAAGGGAGAAAAAAAAAAACAACAAACAGAAGCTGCCAGTTTTTAAAATTCATAAAAGCCTCATAAACAAGAATTACTTCTGTTGGACAGCAAGACTTATTTCAGTCAGAAATCTGAGAATCTCTGTGAAGCAGACTGAGCGTGGTGTGTTGCAGAAGGGAAGGACGCTGGTCAGCCATGGGCGGAAGCTCCTGGTGATGCCTGCAAGCTGCACCACGGGCGTGAAGCGGATTGTGGATATGAGCATCCCAGCATGCAGCCCTTTGCTCACCACCAGCTGCTCAGCTGGAGCTTCTCACACAGACGACCTTCAATGGGTTGGATTTTGCCCTTTTTTATTAAAAAAAAAAAAAAAAAAAAAGAGTTGCAGGTCTCAAAGAATGCGGGTCCCTCAGTCTTCGGCTTTGGGATCAAGAACTTAATTCTAGTCCTGACAGTCCCTGAAATGCACCATAACTGAGCACTTCAGTCTGCGTTGGAGGACTTGCACCCACCTCACAACTACGGCTCAGAGGTCTAGATACAGAGGAGGGATACTCCTACCCCCACAATAAAGAGATGCAAAGCTAAGGAACAGCTTCATCTCCTCCCCATACCTCTCCCCTGCTGTTTCAAGCTCCATTTTTTTTTCTCAAGGTTCTGGAAGGTTGTGCCAAGGTCCCTAGGTTAGAAGAGACATGCAATACCATGAAGACAGACTCAAAGAGTGGTGGCCTCAGAGGCAACCTTGTCAAGCAAGAGTCACTGAAGAGGCCTTTGTAAAAGCCAGGAGCTTTCAATGACTGCTTACAGCAAAGCACACAAGTGAGCTGTTGCACTAGCAAGACTCGGTGTGAACGAGATCAGCTGCTTACATATGTGCCCAGCTAGGTGAATGTTTTCACACAATGTATGCTGTAGTCATCAACAGCTCTATCATATCTTCTAACAGCTCTATCATATCTTCTTGCATGACTGTGAAACAACCAACTTTCTAGTAAGAAGTCCACAAAAGGTATAAATTGCTGATTACAGGGGTATTCTGTGGAAGGACAGCTGTCAAGGACTGTCTCTTCTATTTTCTTAAACATGATACAAAAATATGTGTTAAAATAATCACAAATGAAAATTAATGGACAGAAGAAGATTTTCAGAAACTCTAGAAAAGTATATTCAAGGAGCAACATGAGTTATTTTAAGTAGGAATTCTGAACATTTCACTTCAATGCTGTCAATGTAAAAAGGGACAACGCAAATTTTGTTTATAAAATTTGTTTCTATAATGAATGATGTAGTTGGCATGCCAATTCTTCCCATTCAGTTGTCAATCTGCACAGAACAAACCTTCGAAAGGTATAATTTTTAATATAAAATTTATTCATTTTATATTGTATTGATGAATCTATTTCTTCACATGGTTAACATCCCAAGATAGCCAAACTTCGCAGAATTCATTTAAGTCTGTACAACTACCGGACAGTGCTTCCTTCTAACCATAATCTCTATGAGGTTATGAAAATACATTCAGGTTTCACCAAGAAAGTAAATGAATGTTGTAAACCTGGTTTTAAGCAAAAGTAATATTGTCTGTACTTCCTAGCTAGTCTTGTAATTAATTTTATTTATTTTTTCCCAAGAATTTATAGAAAAATGCAGTAACCATCAAACTTCTTGGACCCAATTACTTCTCCTCCTCAACACAAAACTCTCAATGCCTTTCGACATCTTTACCTATGCTTATGAGATACTTTTGTTGTTGGTAAAGCTCAGATTCAGAATCTACAAAGCATGAAAATCAAAAGGGAAGATTCATCATCACAGTTAAATCTATACCTTTTAGATGAATATTCACACTGAGCTAATGCATTCACATACACACAAAGCTAAAGCTATCCACAACAAAACAGGAGGGAGGGGGAAAAAACCCACCACCAACCACACTTGCATTCCTTATCTGGATTTTCTTCTTTGCTGTTGCCAAGTTTCACCTTACTGCCTTTTCCTAAGGAGCACAAGGATCTTTAGATGAAGATGGTAAACTTTTTGAAACAGCCAGAGAAAAGACTGACTCAACTGAAGCATGTCAGCTTCCTACATTTTCTGCTTTATTTTGAAAACTTGGATCCGGGAAAATAATACGATTGCATTTAGTAGACGATGTGCTATTTAACAGGCAGCTTCTGCTAAATCTGACAAATGTAGGTCATACTCCTGCACTCGTGCTTTGCCCGGGCAAAGGTTGCCTTTTTTTTTTTTGAACATGACTGCAAATTCCTTAGGATTCCATTAGGTTTGCAGATTCTAGCCAAAAGTAACAATAAGATAAAAGCAGTCTGAGAACATTTCATAAATAATATAATTTGGACCTAAATTTTTAAAGCTATCTTACATGCAGTCACTTTTTCCATCTATGCCCTGAATTACTATACATTTAAACAAACTTGGTTAAGTACAATCCTTTTTTAATTTAGTAAGTACTTGACAAAGTATCTCCAGAGCTGTAAAACAGCCTAATATTTACTACAGTAAGTGCTATTTTTGTATGTCTACATGAAGGGGTGAAAAAGCAGAACAATCAGAGGAAAAAAAAAAAACCAAACCACAAACCACGCTGGTAATATATAATCCACCCTGATAGTTCTCTTTATAAAACTCAACATCTGTACTGAAGGTTCCTTTTCTGTATTGAACAAGTCTGCTTGCAAACTGCTTTTCTGGTAAGCAGCTTGGCAAAGTAACATCATATACTCTTGCAGTGTCAGTGGTCCACTTAAGCTTCCAAAGTCTATTAAAACAAATTATATGAAAACACCGTTATCAGGATTTCAATTTTATAGCTTCAGAGGATCAGTATATTCCTGTTTCTTTTTAGATTCAGGGAACATAAACAGTATACTACTTCAATATGTAATGCTGTCATGACACCTCAATACTTTCTCCATTAACCGTGTATTATGCACAGAGCACGGAGTAACAGGGGGTTGCTAGGAGAAGACTATATGCTTTCTTGCTACCTATACTATCTAGATTGCAATGAAATCAATACTTCAGCATCTACTTGAAACAACCATTAAGTCTGATCTGTAGTAGACAGATGCACAAAACAAACATTACTTAGACAAAAAAGTAAAACATACAGTATTCCATAAAGCCAATACAAAAGTTCTGAAATTAACTCAAGAATGACATTTCAAGAAAATTCCATCCCAATAACTGATACATTACTTTTCTCTCACTGTTCTACTGAATGACAGCATGAAACAAAGACAGAAGATGAACAAACAGAAATTACAGTGTCAGAACACAAAAATTCTATTCCTAACTAGTAAAAGAATGAAAAACCTAAATTAAATAAGTGAAAATCTAGTTTCTCATTGTTTCTACAAGCTCAGATAATACCCCATACAAATGTTGACTTCAGTGGGTTGTCAACCTACCAACTCTGTATTAAGCTGGTTGATCAAAATGATGTAGATACAAAACAAATAAGAAAGGAAAAATCTTCTATATTTCATATATAATAAAAAAATATGTATTTGCCTTAAATAAGCATATTTCTTTCTAAAATGATATAAACCAAGACATGTAAATATCCTGTCTTATGACCACAGACCATCACAGCAACAGTCATATTACTGCCACTGCTATTTCTCCTTGTGTCCATACTGTAATACATTTCTCTTGTACAAAGGGCTGTGTAATGCTTGTGCCACTGGTCCAAGTAAAATATGGAAAGGCTGCTAGGATTAGCTGGGAGAAGATGGATGAGTAACCAACTCGATGTTCCCAGGATGAGCATTTCAGTGGATTAATAAAACTGCAAAGCCATCAGAGAGCCTAAGGAAGTGACATACTTTTTCCAAACATGTTAAATATATCTTCAAATAACTGTAACATGGACAGTGACTGGATAAATGTTCCACAATAACCTTAAAAAAAGCAAAGCCCCAAATACAATCATTGTATACAAATGAATGCACCCAACAGATTTGTAGTGTGTCAGCTATATCTTCCAAATACTCCCCACAGTGTCACTCTTACAGTAACCCATCCACCATCTATCAGAAAGAACGGGAGTAAACTACATTTCATTGATGGATAACAAAAAACATAAACAAAACATTCCATCCTTTCCTGCTCATCCCTACCGGACAGAGTCCTTAAGAAAGTAAACCCCAAAAGATCCAACACATACACAGCATTTAAGGGGCCTGCTAAGAAAACCAAATATTCCTCCTCTTACTCTCAAGAATGAACCAAGTATAGAATTAGTTTTAGGAGAGCTCTAAAATCTCTTTGCTGTTTTTATTCATGTAGCAAAAAGTAATCTACCCTTGGCATTCCAAGACAGCTATGAATTGTCTGCAACGCCTATCTGGTCCATTTCATTATCTGGCATATATATGGGGGTGTTTCTTGTTGGGGTTTTTTTGTTTGTTTGGGGGTTTTTTGTTATTTCTACTGGATATCAAGTAGGTAGGAGACAGTATTAACAAGATTCATGGATTCCTCACCCCCACTCCCCCTTTAAGGGCAAAATATCAATAAAATAATACCATAGCTAATCCTTCAGATGCCTTTTTAGCTGCTTAACTACAATTAGCATCTGAAGCAAAGTACTTTCTGCAGTCTTGTAACCAATGTAAGCAAAAAAGGTTGGAGAGCTAATACTACCACCTCACGTCTTATGTTGATTAAAGCTTGAGAAACTAAAGCTCACATACAGAAAATACGATAAATTGCTATTTCAGTTGACTGAAACCAGTAATGTGGCTGTTTATAAATGTAACTCACAAGCTTTAGTTTGCATTCTCATGCTTACAAATTTTCATTTTAGATGAAGAAATCCATCTCACAGAGAGCAATATGAACAGTAAAATAAAGCAAGACATTGCTAGATTCTAGACAGGCGTACTAGAGCAATGCAGAGCTGCAGGAATCTGATTACAGACAGCATCTCCTGCTGGGCAGATGGTCTCCCACTGGGATGGGAACCATGTACACTGGGATGTTCTACAATAAGACAGTGTTTGTTTCTTATACAGAGCCTTACAGATATGGCAGGATTATTCCTCTCAGTGCTTCAACATTTTAATTTATCGAAATTCTTAAGCAGGGCATAAAAAGGCACTTGCAGCTTCATAACAATCCCCGATGCAATGTGCTCTGTGATTCTTGGATCTGTTGCTCTCCTTGCAAGAGCCAAAACCCAACGTACCAAGCAACTGCTATGGCTTGATAGCGAATGCCCTTTATTGCTGCTTCTCATAATTATACCCAAATCAGCCAGGGCTCTAACAAAAAAAAGAAAAAAAAAACAAAACCAAAACACAACTCCAAGCCTATCTTCTGCAAGGCCACATGCATTTGGAAAGAAAATCAGGATACACGCACATCATCCGCACTGTTCAACATTTGTTATTGTTTTATTTGCTCTGAAGTAGAGCTACAAATAAGTGACATCAATTTTCAAAAGAAGCTTCTATTATTACATTGGTATGCCCTATGGAAACACTACTGGGTTTTTCACAGCAGCCTTCAGTGACTCAAACAGCTAGCCCTGCTCTTCCCACAGAATTATTAACACTAAGAGAACTTCATCATTCTTCAACAGAAGAGCTGATACATGACTGGCAGAATTACCATTATCAAAGGTCATCCAACAGCTTGATGACATCCTATCTCTTGAGAAAGTTTTATGGTAAAAGTAGTAGTACATTCAGTATACAGTAAGGCAAGATTGCTTCTACTAGATCTTTCTCACCACTCATGATCCCTTGAATGCATACATTATGACATCTTTCCAGCAACCCTGTAAGAAAGGTGAGTATGACTCCTGTTGTAACAGATGAGACAACTAAAGGTATAGGCCTGCAAGACAAGCAAACTGTTCAAAGCAGCCTATGCTACAGAAAGACTTCTTAATCTCCACCAACCCTATGACCCACTCCAATTTGCCTTCCTGGATCTGGTTGGCTTTCATCCCTCTGTTCACTGCCAGATGCCTGACTGACATCTCCTTGGGCATACTCAGTTTCCTAAACCATGAGAAAATAAATATTTACAAAGAGAGGAGTGTTCTGTGGCCTTAGGGATCTGGATCAACTCACTGAATTTTCAGATGAGTGTCAGAGCTGAAGCAAAGGAGCAGGCAGGACCCACAAGAGTTAGGTGCATGGAACTCCCCCATGGGACAGAGCTGGAGCATCCTCCTTAACAGTGAAAGGAAGGATAGGATCGAAATAAGGAAGAATTTACCATTACTGGCTTCCTGTCTGTTCTACGATCCTACCACTGAGTGCGGCCCACCCAATGTTTTCCTGTCCATTTCCATCTTGCTTCAAAACTTGTCTGGTTTGGATCCACAGGAAAAGCCATAACCAACATTCTGCTGTTTGTTCTCTTATTCGAAAATATCCATCAACACTTGGTGAAAACACATCTTGTGTAGAAACATTTCTCCTGCAGTTCACTTCAGATAGACAGATACTCAGGCCAGGTTAATTCAAAGTGATTTACAGTAACTAAGAGTAGTTACTATTTCAATCATCACGGAAGGACACTTCTTTTAAGTGCACAATTTTAATTTGATTTTGCATTTCTACTCCTTTTCTGATAGAAAGCCTGCTACTAGGTACTAACCTTAAACTGATGTTGATTTGCAAAAATTAGTTTGTAAGATGAGTTTAACTCAAATTTGATTATTTCATTTTGCTAACTTTAATGCTATAATACATTCATATTTAAGTAATTACATAATTTAAACACACATTTATTTAGATTGACGATTTTCATATTTGATGTTTAAGAACTGTAAATGGTGCTTATTTTCTGGACCAGATATTCTCCAAACTGCGACACATGCACCACTGACACACCGTATATGCGTATGTACCACTGCAATACACAAGGTACTCTGAAGTGTTGTAAGACCCAGAAAAAAGTATTCAAGCAATACAAATGCATATTATTTAACAGCAAAGCTATTTTATTTAAATGTAACAACTGATACTAAAGAATAAATTTACTAAATCAGGCTTAGACAAGAAGTTCCTCTTAAAAACACTATCTTTTTATATCCATTTTTAGTTACCCTGTAAATGCTCTCTAACACACTGTAGTAAAAAAAGAATTTCCCTATGGTATTGTCAGAAAGGCTCCTCCCTCGTTACAGACCCACACAGGTACTTCCATCACAACACAAAAAGGTCCTGAATCTCACTTTAAAAGCTTACAACGAAGGTAAGACCAAGGTAAAAATCAAAATGCTAAAGCAAACTGCAAGAGGTACAGGCAAACATTCTCTTCTAATCATTCAGCTGTGGACTGGTGATAGTCTCTACTGGGTACAGCAGGAGAAGACATATCAAACTGTCACAGCCAGACTTCAACACATTTTGTCTGCCAAAGCCCTTTAGACATACTATTTTTTATTTCTTTAAAACTTCAGGAAAAGACAGTCTTCATACTTCAAATCTCAGCATACACAAGATTTCAGACAGATGAATGGGGCACGAACAATGACAGTGTCAGGTTCATAACAGAGGAGCTGCGCAGAAATCAGCATTTCTAGTTCCCACACACATTCACAGCCATCTACACATGCACACAAGAAGAAAAATTGTGGTGGTTATTTGCCAAACCCTGCAGTGTCATCTGGCAGCAGTAGGTCAGTCTTTAGAAGCTGGCTCCACCCTAAGCAGTGACTGATCTGCTCCCTTCCAGCTGAGACAGCAGGTCACCACAAACATTATCCCGGTCATGAGGCTCATGACAGTGCTGGAGGGAATCCCTCTAAGAGAAAATCAGAGGCACAAGGAGCAAGTTTCCTTCTGGGAAAACAGGGTGAATTAAGGTCATACTGAGAACAAGCAGGTGGTTCACAGGGTAAAAAGAGTGCTGGATTAACATGTGGAATTCATGGTTTTATTTTGAAGACATGATGCTAAAGTCATTGGGCAAAAGGCTTGAATCAGACTTCAGGCGCAGTATCAATTTCCTCTACTGGGTAAACAGGCCATCAGCCTGTAACACATACCAGAGTGTGTCATCTGCCATCCAGTACACGGGATGTTTAATTAGCTCAGTAGGGATACAGGGTCTGGGGGGAGGGGGTGGGAGAATCTTTGTCTTTCAGTCTAGCAACAGTAATTGTACAACACTTTTACACTCAAAACCAAAACCAAAGTTATTGAAGCTTTTTTTTTCATTAGCATGCCAATGAAATGCTAGATCATTTGACATGAGAAATTACATGTTCATAAAATCCACTAAGCAAGACAATCCTGTCTCAATAAATTAGACACCAAGTTCACATAGGAAGATATGAGTGTGTTATTAGAAAAACAATGTACAATCAGCAATTAAGCAAAGCAGAAATAAAACGCTGATAAAAAAAACAGAATGGACGTGATTCCTTTCATTATATTCCCCTAAAGACCCAACTGTTAGAAGTATACAATAGCTGTCTGCCTTAAAAATCAAATACAGATTGCAAACTCCCGAAAGGAGTAATCCTCATGCTAAATTATTTCCAGACACATTTTTGGCTATTACTGTGATCATATACCATGACTGGGGCAACAGGACAGGACAAACAAAATACCTCTTTGACAACCAATATGCCTGTCTGACCCCAAAACCTGTGTGTAATACCAATACCTTTGTTTCATCATTGTTGCTGTATGACACAAACATGCACCAAAACTCAGCAATGGAAAGGAGGAAGCAACCTTTCCCACTGATCAAAGCCTAGGTTCAGAAGAATACATCTCCATATGCTCAAGCTATGAACACGCTATGATACCCTGCTGATTTGGGTATAACCACAAAGAGCCAGGGCACTTGACTGAAGGATGTTATAACTACACTACACAAAATCAACTTCTATGATACTAAGGATCCAAGAAGCCGGTGACAATAAATATTTCTAGCTGAGAAAGCAAGATAGGAAAGTGGCAGCATTTTCAAGCTTTCCACTGACATTAGGCTAAGAAAAAGGTAATTGCCTGAAGGCAGATTTAGACTTAGCAGCAGCATGAGGGAACGTCTTGTTTATAATCAGACTCATTAGTGAAGATTTCAGAATTTGGGGGGGGGGAGAAGGGTGAATCAAACACAGACTAAACAAACCTACTCTACGAAAATCTAAGCTTTTGCCCACTTTGTTTGCAAGTACCAGAAAAATTCTACAGAACATACTCCATGTGAATGGGTGCTAGTGCAAATAACTCACAATTTGAAGTATCATGTTTCTTAAGCCTTTGATACTTCAAACAGTAAAGAGTACGGGACACCTCTATATTAAAAACTCTTATGTAAGATGAGAGATTTTATGGCTTTCAGAGCAGTGGCTATACCCCTTCTTTTTTTTTTGTCTGAATAGTGTTTTGACCAGAGTTCTGGGCCTGAAATATTCCAAAACGCTGAACAAAAGGTCTTTGGCTGTCAGTTCACAGCAAGTGTGCTGCAAAGTGCACTAGGTATCCTATTGTTGCCAAAGAAGCTGTGCACTTCTGTGAGTTTTGTTTGGGATGGAAACGAGTATCTCCCACAACTTCTCCCTCCCTATTATCACTTATTCATACTTTAAAACAGATGGCTTTGAAATACCCTGCAAGAAAAGCTTGAAAGAGAGGACTCGAGTACTACGGTACAGGCCACCTAACAAACATCACAGTCTGGAGAGCAAAAACCTGAACAGTGTCACTTCGAGAACTAAGCACAGTATCAACCACAGTCACAGGAACTTGTCCTGTAAGAAAAACTCAAAAATACAGAGGGACAAGGAACGAAACATGACAGTGTTATCATCTTTTGATGACTTGAAATCCCCGAGAGATCCCCGAATTTACTCAGTTACTGAAAGGCGGCAAAGTAAACGTCTGAAGTCAGAGAATAAGTCTGTCTTATTATTTTTCCTTTCAAGGAAAAAAGACGGGTAAACAAGGCACGTTACAAAGAGAGGTGGCAAGCAGCTCAAAGTGAGATACTCAAGAAGTTCCCCACAACTCGAAAAACCTAGTGAGGAAGAGAGTCATGAAAGAATGCAGTAACATTCATTGCATTTTTCATGGCATGTTTCATTCGTTCAGTTAAATTTCTGAATAAACATCTGCACTAGAATACTGATAAGCCTCAAAACAAGAAGCAATGACCTTCTTGCCTTTTCTTGCTGTTGTGACCTAAGGAATTTTATCTTTGCCTTGAAGTACCACTCTCCTCTTCACAAGGTCTATACCTATAATTAGATGCAAGGACTAGATGATGTCTAGAGGTCCCTTACAACCCCTACCATTCTGTGAATCTGTAGAAGAGCAGAACTACTAACAGCTGACTACATGAGAGAACCAGCTTCATACCTGTATCATGAATTTAAGTCTAACCATAACTAACTACGCAGGTTTGCGTATCACATACTACACTGGTCAAACATACATTTGGGGCATAATAGCTGAACAAGTATTAAAGAAAATTATTATAGGAATTAGGAGTCTATCCTCCAGAAACAATCTCAAGCAGGTAGGATGAGACTTTTCAAAAGAGCAACCCTGCTTTATTTGTACTGCTTCAGTAAACACAGACATTGTTAAAGTACTGTGAAAATGAAAACTCTCACAACCCTAATCAAAAATCTGTGGCCAAAAAGCATCTCTATGGATAAAGCTGAACGGTCTACAGATGCAACTAAGACAAACAAGTGCACGAAGCTCTTGAATTAACCTTTCTGTCACAACACACCCTTGGCAATGACTGAGCAATACAGATATTGATAGCTCCCAACACACATACTCTGATTTAGCAACAATGTAGACCCTTTCTGTGATTCACCACCTGCTACAGACAGGAAAAGCAGTCCTTCAACTACAAGAGTGTGTTAGTGGATGTGTCCAAGTACATGCCCTAGACAGGTACCTCATCCAGGCATGCACTTTTGCCAATCATATTATTTTAAAGTATCATTACTGTAGCATCACTGCTGTGTCTCATGATTTACACATACTAAGGGATAGACCAAGAGGTCAGAGTCTCAATCAACAAGAAAACAAGGAAATAAGTAGTCACATAATAGTATTTATAGCTTAGCCTGTCCTATTTCAGTCTCCTCTATTTCTACAACTCTTTTAATTTAACCTTTACACAGCCTATTCTTCTTCAGTTGAGTGAACATGTGACTCATTTCCAACTCTACAATGATTTCTTTTAACTTGACCCTGAACTTTGAACCTTTCATCCCATGTCCTAGAAGTCCTGTCTACTATCCTCAGTGATCCTAGGAGATGTAGGAAAACAGCATTATTCCCATCACACTGCTGAGTAAAAAACAATGAAGCATCTCAAGGCAATACAAAAGCTCATGATAGAACCAGTAAGGAGTACAGGAGTATTGATTCCCAGTCTGCTGCTTTCGTCAAAACACTCATCTGCATGGGAGTGAAGTTCTTTTTGATATGCTGTATTCATATGGAAGCAACCTCCTACAGCCTATTTCACCTTCCCCATCGCAAGACCCTGCCAAAGTAAACACCAAACAAGCAGAGGCAGAACTTTGAACACGCTAGGAATACTGCAATACCTGCGGTTATCTTGAAGCAGGACTTCCCCTACACAAACAATACTGAAACCTGATCTAGAGTACACATGCCATTTATCTACTACAAGAGACTGTAAAATATGCCAAAATTCATTAGGATTTCTCAAATGAAGGTAAAACTCCAGATCATTAAAATTAAGTGAAAACAGGACAGAACCATTTTCTAAAAATAGATCTTACTGTGCAGCCAAGTAAGTCTGTGTACAATTGTTATTTGTTTTTTAGTTGGGGCAATTTTCCAGATAGATTTTTAGATCAGCTAACATAATGAGGTGTTTTAAAACACAACAAAACAAGAACAACAAAAAAAATCCCCACAAGATTTCTTTCCTGATTACATCTGCTATAAAGATGAAGAGGAAACAAAGAAGCAATAACAAAACATGGTCTTGCCCAGCATACTACAAAATTGCAAAACTGTAAGTTTCAATGAAGGCAAAGACAATAACAAAATCAGCATCCAGGAAATAGGGTCACAACTCTCAACCAGAAAGACCTGGCAAACTGTCCTAATCATCGTAAAGAAAACAAAAACCAAACCACAAAGACAAAAAAAGCCCCACGCCCTCTCCCCCTGCCTCCCAAAGAAAACCCAACCCCAAGGACACAGATTCAGAGAAGTCATGTTCTCTTTCGTATGTTCCCCAGTGCTTTCTCCAATCAACCTGCATCACCTCGGGTCTATTCTTATCAATAGTGTTATCAGCCCATACATGGAGAGTGTGTTCAAAAATGCCATTTGGGACAATCAAAACAGAAACAGAACTGAGAACTGCCAGCATTTAAAGATCTTTCACTCAATGCTTCCACACTAGGCCTGCAAGTGAAGCAGGCAATAACCCAAACCTCTGAAACTACTCCAAGGGAGAAAAGTTACTCCAAGAGCGTGGGCAAATTTTAGGCTCAGAAAGCAATGACATCTTAGCCTACATAAGCAAAACCAAATAGATAGTTGCACATCAGTATGGATACTCAGCCATCAGCCACGATATTTGTTAAAACTGTGACAATGCAGCTAGAGGTGAATTATAACGATCCAAATCCACACGACATCTGCCCCATTTTATCTTCCTTAACCAAAAATGTACAAGTAGTAGCAGATTTACTCCCAAGGACACTACAAAAATCATGTTGTAGTTTCCCATACAAAGGTCATTTGATTGTTTTAGAAGTGTTTTCATTCTCTGCCCAATGTAAAGCAAATGCCGGTCATTTCTTCGATTGCACTCTCATCCCCGGATGATAAGGAAAGACCCAAATTCAAATCCAAACCAGAGAACAAAGCTTTCACAGTATTTCTGGAGTTTTAACGAGCAATGCTATTTTAAAACCAACAAGAGCTCGTTCTGTCACCACAGCACCGGACAACTAAATCACAAATATCTTCTCTTCAAACCAACTATAAGCCTCCTCACATCAGAAGTATTTAAACCAAACTCGAAAGGGGGAAGGGGAAGACTGAACTAAGTAACTATCCAACCTCTGGAATATAACCTCCCTATGACAGTGACAAAAGACTTAGCTTGTGCATCTTGTGAAAATGGGACACTACCTTTTATGAAATCTTTCAGCATTACTGGTCACTTTTAGCCCAAAACAACCACTTTTCAGGTCACCTGCTCTCTATATTAATAACAACAACTGCAAAACCTACCAACACAGTACTGAAAATGAAACTATATTGTAAGTTTTCCATATAATCTTCCTTACCTCCCAAGCTAGAACATCATTCTCTAATCAATGGTCTCTTGTTTCAATCCTTGGAAGCAAGATCAGTTTCCAATGCCTTTATTAACAAAAAGACATCCTTAACCTTCTGGAAATATGAAGGACTATGGCTGTAGAGACATATTCCTAGCACTAATACTGAGCTCAAGTTACACTTTTTTGTACAGTATACTTTCCTCTATGTTATTACAGGTCTAGTGAACAGACTTCCAAATTCAAAAATGTTCTTTGCAACACTGGGAAATACTGTATATTGGATTAATATGTGTTCTAGGGGGTTATTCTACTGGTATAAAGGAAGAAAGAATGTCTCCTCAGCAGGCTGGCAAAATCTGGAAGGCATCCACCTCTGGAAGGTCTGTAACACAGAGGAAGAGGACTTAATCACTTAATCCTATGATTTGTATTTGCTTTTAATAGGACCCTGTTGCTGCACCAAAGATTTTGTTGTTGAAACAGACTAATTCTTGCTCATGGTGGTCTATTACAATTTGTAATAGGGCTTGCTATAGGTATCTTGAGAAGAACAATGTCCCTTTACCTCTCCCTCTAATCTTTTTTTTTTTCCTTTTTCTTTTTTATATCTTCGTCTCGCTTTGGAAAAACTAGAAATGGTTCCACATTGAATACCTGTAAGATGAGCTGGTTTAATTTTATCCCTTGATCATTCATGCAAGATAGCAGATTTTCGCTGCATAGCTTCCCATGTTGTTGTAAGATTCAAATGCATTTATTTAAATCCCTCTCCTAGAAATCAACCACTTCCATTGCTTTATCTAATTAAATCTGTAAAGAGTTACGAGACCATAGGAGCTATAGCCCCATTTTCCATTGTGACAAATTAAAAAAAAAAAATATATATATACACACACACTACCATAAAGGATGTTTTGCCTTAAGCATCAAACATCTTTAAAGATCTGCTAAAAAAGGCTAACACCCAAGAGGAGGAAGGAGTAATCCAAGCTAGGGATAAGTCCATATCAATCTGAAAAGTCCTCAGAAGCCTCCAGAGCAATCCAAGCCTGGAAAGGCGTATCAATCCTGTTTGATTTATATCACTGTTTCTTTACAGAGAGCACAAAAGTTCAAGTACTGGCCATAAGAAAGAGCCATATCATTTACACGCTGTTACATTTCCAAAATATACACAAATATCTTATGAGGTTTTTTTGGATGACCATATGATAAATATAATACCTGTCCTCTGCTACTCAACTACAGAAACTGCACATCAAAATCTGAATCAAATCTTTCTTCATTCTTATAAACATTCACAAACTTGGCAATCACTTTTCAAAAGCAAGCCTTTTATGCTCACAATGTTTCTATAGATATATTTCATGTACAGATATGAACATTGTGGTCTTTAAAAAAAGATACACTGCTAGGAGAAAAGCTGGGTATAAGCAGTTCTCAGGTTCCATTTTAAGAGAAATGCAAAGCATATACAAACTAGGCATTATTGAAAGTGAGATTTTATGAAGAGTTCTTTTTTACATTTCTCAGTAAATAAAAGTCTGCACACAAGGCCTTACATTCCACAGGTGTACATCAAGCACTCAACTTTATACAAGTTTGATATCAAATTTTACAAATAAAAAATAACAGGGTTTTACACCATGAAAAATGAAAGGAGCAGAGCATTATAAGTCTTAGGCTGGCAACAGCCTAACTAAAAATGGAGACTTATGCTTCTGTCATTCTTGTGTCACAGGATGCTGCAGATGCTAAAGCTATCAAAGGTTCAAAAAGAGATTGCATAAATTCACCACAACTATTAAAAACCATACAATTAAATACCAAATCATCTGCCCAGAGACCCCTAAACTGCATCAGCTAGAAGCCAGTGACACTGCCTTCAGCTACTCAGCTACTTGCACGCCTGATACCTTTCATAGGCACCTGCTATCATCCACTGTTAGGAACAAGATATTGATGTAGAAACAAGGTATTGATGTAGAGAAGCTGTAGATGCCCCATCCCTGGAAGTGTCCAAGGCCAGGCTGGATGAGGCTTTGAGCAACCTGGTCTAGTGGAAGGTGTCCCTGCCCATGGCAGGGGGGGTGGGACTAGATGGTCTTTAAGGTCCCTTCCAACCGAACCCATCCTATAATTCTATGAAACACCTTTGGGCTGAGCCAGTAGATGGTTCTTAGGTCCGTATTTTTGTGCCTGGGAAAAAGGAAGGTAAATATCTAAAGCTAGTTCAACACCTACACTGTTCAATTCCCTCATTTCCAAACACTATGTAGGGCACTTGTATGGCAGCCAAGATTTATATAGTAACAGTTCTTAATATACTTACATCACTCATGAGAGCTGGGGAAGACACCACAAATATATCTATGCCTCCTTCTCCCTTAGCTGAATTCACTCCCCCTTTCAAGTTTTACTTAACACTTAAAATAGCTTTATGAGTAACATTCTTGATATTTTTATACGTTAACTATGATCAACAGCCTATATTATCTGCAAGAGACGATCTGTCTTAGTCAATCTCCCTTTTGTGTATTTTACTCAGATTTTAGACAGATAGATCTTTGGGGTTGTATTTTACTTTTTAGCTATTCACAACTGACAGGATTTCCTAGAAGTCATTAGAATAGGGGGATTTCTTCTTTTATCAAGCACAGACAGAAATAACATCACTAGTAATGCCTGGATGCCCAACAGACCAGGGCTCCCCCTGTACTAGATACTGCACCAAAACAGAAGTGAGAGCGTTCTTTCCCTTTCACAATTTAAGAATTTTCTTAGCTATGGTCTTTCTCCAACTAAACAGCCTCCTGTGGACTGTGATCCATCACAATCACAGCGGGCAGCCAACCTTTGCTTTTCACAATGACTTCATTTGCTACTTATGTTCAGAAACACTGCTCTTCTATGGCATTCTTGATACACATGCAGAAAGGTTATTTTCCTTCATACTGTGTCCAACATTCATGGCTCCTTTCTATGTCTTTTATCTGCTTAAATGGTGCCAGGTACCACCGGTAATATATTTGCAGTAATCTTCTTTAAATGGCTATATGAATGGGTTTGGCATTCTTCCAAATTTTACTTTGCAATTATTATTCAAACTAGCAAAACAGGAGATATATAAAGATTTTATTTAGAAATCAGTTTAGTCGCAAGACATTTGCTTCAGCAAATATTTAATGAGTGTCTTCAAAGGAGAGGAATCTATTCCATTGCACGTACAAAGCAGAGGAAGAACTGATAGGATGGTTTGTTATTAGTACTGAGAAGTGCTACATCTTTATATTCTAATGAGAGAATTAATCTTCAAGTACATGCTTCGCAAAGAGCACTTTGCACTACACAAAGATGTTGGAGACTAGTCAAACCCAGGGTACTAGGAAAGCGTATGACTACCAGCTGGGTCTGTTAGCTCTGAAACTACGCAGAAGGCAACAATCACAAATGAATCAGGGCCTCCACGCTACACAAACAGCCCAGCTTTCCAGTGGGAGGTTCTCCAGACCAGCTCTGATATAATACTGATACCAAAGATATGATGTGCAGCTGAGTAATACAGGTCTTTCATGGGTATAAGCACAAAGAGAAAACTATTATCATAGATCATTTAGAAGATATTAAGTACTGTAAAATGATGTAAACAAAGGCATCAGTTAAAAATAACACAACATAGAAATAATGGAACAAACACAAAAGCATGGATCAAAATGAGAATTAGAAAAACAGTGAACACAGAAATAGAAAAAATTCTTGGAACTGGCCCTCTCAGACCATTTTCTCTTGAGCTTTTTTCCCAAATAATCTGAATCCATGCAGATCTAACTGGAGTCTAGATGCTAGCCTACCACCAAGCAGGCATTGTTTTTACAGACAGTCAAATAAAATCACGGACTATACCTGTAAGACTGCTGGCAAACACTTAATTACAGCAGGTAAGCCTTCATTCTCTTTAAGAAAGGGCTTACAATGTAGATGTAAGTTATATGAGCTCACGTTTCTGGACAGCATTACACTATTGAGGAATACCGTTCCCATACTATTATAATAGGTATTTCCCAAATTATAACCTTTCCATTATCAAATCCTTCATGTATTTCCTAACTTGTATTTTATCCCCAAATGACAATGCAAGACAATTCAATTGACAATTCAAGACAATATATTGTCTTGAATTAAAAAAAAAAAGAAACCCCACACAACAAAAACCAATGAATGGCTTTCTGTCCTATTTTCAACCCAGTAGAAGACCTCAAACTACACTATTAAAACACACCAATAATATAATTAGTGATATCATCTGCACACCCCAGCTGATAGATAAAACGATTTTAAGGTGTGCACTTCACACCTCTAGCATTTGTTCTGCCACCAGGTGCATTACAAAAATGGGACACCAAAGATGACTGGAACTGGTGGTTTCAGTCAAAAAAACAAATAAATCTGAGATTCCATACCATTTCTACCAGCTCTGCAAAGTGGAAAGGAAGGAAAAATCAAGAAGATAGGAGGATGCTGGCCATGTAACACACTCATTCACACACAACTTTTTTTTCCTCATAGATACCAAGAGACATCTGTACAAACTCTCTCAGCAGCCAAGCACACTGGTATCTGGAGACATTCACCATTACTAATTCAATTACCTTAACCAAAACCATCCCAAATCATTCTCTAATTCATCAGTGAATTTGCTTGACTCTTCAGCAATTTCTCTTCTGACACTATAAAGTCTGTTCTACTTAAAGCACAGGCTTAGCTTCCAACCTTGGTATGGAAGGTACATTACAAAATAACTCTGGCATCATTACACAAAATAAAAATGCTACAACACAAAACTACACAAAACAGAAGGGTGAGTTTGGGAGTTCTTTTAATTGCAAAAAAAAAATTAAACCAAAAGATCTGATTTTGTTAGACATTCTTGTACAGTTTCTTACAGCAATCACAGGCAGACAATGAGCTCTTTTTGAGCACTACATAGATGAGAATAATTACCCTTAGATAAGAAGGGAATAATTACACTGAATTCTTCTGCAAGGTGCTCTGAGACCTATTAATGAAAACTACTGTTAAAAGCTATGCTTAATAATTACAAAAAATACAAGTTTTTCTAGAGGCTAGTTATAAACAAACCTGATTTGAACGTTCAGCTGAACCAATCCATTTTTTGTCATAAAAACGATTCAGTGAGTTAAGCTGCAGTGTAACAGTTTTCTTGGTGTAAACTTAAAACAAAACCATGTAAATCTATTAATCAGCTTCCTGAATATATTCGATACCCTAAATTATCCATCAGGAGCTCGGTATAGTTCAAAGTAAGTAGGGTTTTTATAGAACAGTGAAATATTTTATGAGTTTTAGAATAAACATCTGT
The DNA here is from genome assembly GCF_000690775.1 of Eurypyga helias. Taxonomy (NCBI): domain Eukaryota; kingdom Metazoa; phylum Chordata; class Aves; order Eurypygiformes; family Eurypygidae; genus Eurypyga; species Eurypyga helias. The sequence continues at coordinate 29,752 of NW_010226990.1, forward strand.
TGACTAGGTGAAAACAAATTCCACAGTCTGTTGTTAGAAGCAGTAATGTACCAAAAAAACAAGAAAACATCTTTCCATGAAAGTAATTCTCAAGAGATAGTTGTCAGTCTTCTAAGTTATTTTTAATCTTATATATATATATTTATATATATTCATACACACCCCCCAACCCACTGCCTCCTTTCAACCCCCAAGAAACTGATAATGACCTTCTTACAAAATTCCACTGGGGGCGTGGGGGTATTTGCAGTTTTTTTGAAATAGCTCTACTTTGCCTGACATTCACACTGCCTGCGAAAAATTAGGCCCACTCATGCAAGTGTTCTGCATAAGAGCAATCAGGTTAGGAGCTCCTACATTGAAGCTATTTCATGTATTAGGATTGCAACACCAAGTTGACAGCTAACATTCCTAGAGATCACCATGATTTTGCTATTATGGAAAAATCTACGATGGTACAATAAAAATAATTTTACCAGAAATCTTGATGTAATGAGAAATCTGATCCATCAATACATCTCTTCTTTCTATAAAAGGGAACTCTAAGCTTAAAGAGCTAATAGTTGAATGTTAGTTGTTCATATTCATAAAATCATATTCAAAGCTGTCAATGTTGTATTACAGTAAAACTCTTGCTATTTTGAGGAAGTTCTTACTATACTGCATTTTATTAAACAGGTATTTTTGGTTTCAAGACTTAAATTTCACAAGTGATTTGTAAAAACAGGCATTAAAAAACAATTTTATTTTTACAGCTACCGTACGTGTAGAAAGTATCCGTTGTAAATACTCCTTACCTATTCAAAACACAGTATGTTGCTCATGAATCAGTAATCTTTGGACAGGCAAATTTCATCCTGGGAAAATGAAATTGCCTATGACAATAATGAGTGCAACTACATAATTTTTTTTTTTAAGGATGAAGAAAAACCTTTTCTATTAAGAGGCCTTTGCCTCATTCATTTCTGAAAACACGTATATCTCAGTCACTGAAGAAAAAGGGCTCTTAAATACTAAAACATCACGTTTGACTCAGGAAGTCCCTTAACCTCAAATTGCTGGAGGCCTGGCTGGCTTCCCAAAGCTTCACAGCACGCTCAACCCTGCTGTTCCCGTGTTTCCCAAGCATCTACTATTTGCCCCTCGCAGGAACTGGAAGCTAAACTAGACAGACCTTTGATGTGACCCTATATAGCTATCTTAATTGTACGTTTTAATGTTTAAGTCAAATTTAATCACTGAATCGCTAAATGATTCCTGCACTTTTCAGGAAACCTTTCGAAGCCGAGGTGCTCGAACGTGTTCGCACGCAGACATTTACCGAGAGGCACGACGTGAAGACACAACACAAAAGAATGCCAAGGAGTTGCACTCGCTAGGCGAATTTCACCCTCCCGCAGGGCAAATCTCCCTTCCGGAGAGATTCCGGCGTGGGGGGGTGTAGAGAAAATAAAGGAGAAAAAGAAAAAAACCCAAACAGGTCACAGGGGATGCCGGAGGCTCCGCCGCCGGACCCCGGCCGCCGGGCGAGGCGGAGCAGCAGTCCCCGGGAGAGGGCGGGGACCACCCCCACCCCA
>NW_010226991.1:0-617 GCF_000690775.1 Eurypyga helias
ACCAGGAGCAGCCCACCCACCTGGCTGCAGGAATCCCCCCGACTTGATGTCCCTGCTCACGTCCCTCTGCAAACCCAGCGCATTTTAGGGTCCCTCTCCAGGCTTGCAGGAGCGCGTGGGGTCACCCCATCCCGTCAGCTCTAGGGCCAAGGCAGGGGAGACGCGCCGGGCTCGGCCGCGATGCCCGGGAGCACCGAGCCTTGTCCCTCTGCAGCGGGAGAGCGGGGCTCGTCGGGTCGCTGCCGGCCACCAAAATGACCCCAGACTGGGGTTATTAACCACAGACACGCGTTGACTTAATCATTACCAGCACATTTACACTTGCAAACCCGTTTCCAACGCAATTCCCTTCTCCTTCCCTTCTCCGCTGGCCTGGCCCAGCCCCAGCTCTGCCCCGGGGTAACAGGAACCAGCCAACCTGTGACTAACCAGATCTGAGGCATCCTGGGGGAAGGGGGTCCCTCCGCGTAGCTGACGCGATGGTCCCCACGGGACCACTCTGATTTAAGCAAGTCAGAACTCATTTCAAGGAAGCGTTAACGGTTCAACAGTTACTCTGCTCGCTAATTAGACAGACGCACGGACGCAGGACGGCTGGAGGCACTCCAGCAGCGGCC
>NW_010226991.1:732-971 GCF_000690775.1 Eurypyga helias
TGCGGCAAACCCGGAGAGGAGAAGAACCCCCCGGCAGCTGTAAACACGCCCGAGCTCGGCTACCGATTCGGGTTGGAAAACGCTCGGTTTCAAAGTTGTGAGGTTCAACTTTGAAAATCCCGAGGGTGAAGCAGGAGCGTCGCTGAGCAGGCGGCCAGACGCCAAGTCACAGGTAGAGCCGGAGCGTGCCGGCGCGGGACAGCCCGTGCTCCAACGGCAGCGAGCTGCCATCGCCGCGT
>NW_010226992.1:0-333 GCF_000690775.1 Eurypyga helias
TCCTGCCCCTTCCGTGTAGGTGGCAGCAGTTCTGCCTGGAGCGATCGCGTCCCTCCCTGGCAAGGCTTTGCACCGCGGCACTGCGGGCAGGGGACAGCAAGGCCTGGTGTCGCAGGGTGAGGCCTGCTGCCGTTCGCTGCCCCGTCGGAAGGGTCTTCAGTTGCCTTTTGTTGGGGCGAAATCCGGCTTTCTGTTTCCCCGTGTCCTCGTACGACACGGCGTCAGGGGCTTTCTCCACGTGTCACGGTGTGAACCCGTGTCTGGCAGCACTGGAAGTGACACCTCGGTGCTCTGCTTTGGCCAGGACGTTCCAGCCTGAGGCGTAGCGGCACA
>NW_010226992.1:349-618 GCF_000690775.1 Eurypyga helias
CCGGGAATTCAGACCCCGTTTCGCTGGCGGCGTTGCCGCCCAGGATGGGGCCCGGCACGGTCTGTGGCTAGGATCACTGTCGCTCACCGCCGTGCTTGTGTTGAATGGGCTTCGGCTTTGCTCCTGGACTTTGTACGTGGTGAATAACAGGATGCTTTTCCCTCCTCTAGAACGTGTCGTCCCCTGAGAGCTCCCCCCCGCATCGGCCCGAGTCCCTGTCACCCGAGGTAGGTGTCACACCGTCTGGGGCGCGTCTGAGGCGAGGGGGG
>NW_010226993.1:0-489 GCF_000690775.1 Eurypyga helias
CCGGAATGCCCGCGTGCGCAGCGTGCGGTCCGGGGCTCCCAGCACGGAACTGGAGCGAGTTCGGCCCAGCACCACGAGGTGGACGGAGGCTGAGGGAAGGGGCCTGCTTCCCCCTGGAGAGGGGAAGGCTCCAGAGACTCTGACAAGGTGATGCCGGGCTCTTTTGGGGCAGATGCAGCGGGAAAGGGCAAGAAATGGCCATAAGTTACACCGGAGATTCCAACAGGACTTAGGGAGAAGCGTTCCGCCACGAGGACAGCGAAGCATCGGAGCAGGGACCGGGGAAACTGTGGGATCCCCATCCCTGACGGTGCTAAAGATGGACCTGGATGAAGCCCCGAGCAACCAAGGTGGACGCAACGCTGCCCTCCCGTCGGGGGAGGTTGGTCAGAGACCTCCCAGGGTGCCCCCAGCCCGAACTGTCCCAATCCTCTGTGAAGAAACACACCACCCCCGAGCAGAACCCCCCCCGGCTCGAGAGCTCCGTGG
>NW_010226993.1:536-752 GCF_000690775.1 Eurypyga helias
CAGCAACGTGGCTGAGGTGTGGGCCACCAGGTACCTGTCTCTGCCCAGGATCTTCACCTCGGCGATCTCGTAACCATGCTGGGACTGCAGCACCAGCCGCGCTCCCGTCGCCAGCGTCTTCACGATGACCTGCAACGAGGGCAAAGGGACTGTGGAGAGCAGCGCCGGGCAGTGTTCCGCAAGGGTCGGGCTTGGGACCGGTGCTGTTCAGCATCT
>NW_010226994.1:0-5759 GCF_000690775.1 Eurypyga helias
AGAAAACATTACTACCAGTTTCAAGACTACAGCTTACATTAACTTACTTCGCTCCAGTAAATATGGATTAGCTTTCAAAATTGCCTCTGCAACAGAACTTTATTTTTAATTGGCTTTTAGTACAATTGCACTCCCAAATCACTAGAGCACCTGATGTGGAAGTTCCCAACCTTCCTCCTCCTCTTCCCTTGTTGCATTTGTCCTTTCCCAACACTGTCCATAAATATGTAACTGACTTGTATTTTTATGTGCTTTTAGCCTGTGAAGTTGCTGAACGCAGGCTCCTGTCTGTCTCTGTTGCTCCAGCATACGCTGTCAGGGGAAAGTACAACTACCCCTCTACTTCAGTAAAGTACAGAGCTGGCCCACGGAAAGGATCTTGCAGGGTTTGTTGCTTTAGCAGGGTACATGACTTCACACTTTTCAGCTTCTTCTTTTTTTTTTTTCTGACAGTGCACTTATTAAACAAAACAAGGTCTAAATGAGGAAAAGGAGAGGGAAAGAGACATTTTTGAGAAAGGTAAAGTTACCTTGGCCACACCAGGATTTGAAAAAGGGAGGTGCGATGTGGCTTGTGAGATGCTCTGTATTATAAATTTCCTTGGGCAAGTCGGAAGTTACTCTGTCAGCTATGATGTTCACGTGTGTGAGTGCTGAATTAACATTTATTTGAGCTAAAGAACCGTAACAGCAGAACCTGTCTGAATGCTAACCAGCTCTGTTATCTGTCACTGAAAGATGAGGAAGGTCCCCACAAATTGCCCTACCCAAGGGGAGTGTCCCACTGGTTAGTTCAGCAGTGTTTTGAGGCAGATCAGACAACAGAATCTGCTCTAAGACCAGTCTCAGTGTGGTTATGCTCTTGTAAATAGAATAATTCACTGAAATAGAAATTTACAGGGACATTAGTCAGATGAACTGAGGGTCAGACAGCCTTCCAGCATGACAAATATGATATCATTATGGTTTCTTTTAGGATTTCCCAGAAAGTTTTACCTCATGGACAAAGAAGGATACAAATCCAGAGCATTTCTATGGATTCAAATTTCTGCTGTGACCTTACCTTTACCTGTAACCTGATTATTTCCATTTCCCGGGAAAGCTTGAATAGATACAGGAGAGACTCTTGTGCCTGACAGCGGCAGATGCAGGGTACCTAGATTCATGAGTGAGAACATGGCGATGTTCCATGGTTCAACTCATTTCTCAGCAGTGTAAACCCAGAATCCTAAGTCAACTTTGGCAGGCCTGTGACCATTTTCAGTCCATTGGCTGGAAGGAGAACAACATAAAAATGGCTTAGAGAAAAATAAATCTCTCCATGAGATTCTTTTCTACCCGCCTCACCTTCCCTTGCCTCCCCTCGCCCAGTGAGCTGTAATTGCAGTCTTTCATGTGAGTTCCCTGGGGCTGGGATTTATGTTTCTGGCAGGTAGATGTCCACTGAGCTAGGCTCTGACCATAAGGTTGGCTAAGCTATATCTGAAAAAATGCCAACTGCCTGGGTTTGCAGGTGCTCCGCTTCCCTGGACATTTCCAACTGCAAACAGCGGTGGGTGATGGTTACAGCTACCCACATCCAAACATCACAGGGCTGCCCCTGCATGGATACTTCACATAGTCCAGAGAGATTTCTGCGGGAGTACAGATTTAGTTCAAGTTTGAGCTGAGGTGGAATCTGAGTGCACGTGCAGTTTAGGATAAAGAGCTTTTGACCAAATCTGCCTGGCAGTGTGACACTGACTTCTCTTCTGCAGCTGTTCTTCAGTAGACTTCTGCCTGGGAGCAGCCAGCGTGGTCAGGGGGGGTCATGCATCCTGACAGGCAACCCTCTGCCTGACAGGGGGACCTGTCTGGATTTTCTTGTTGTGGACCCTGACTTTGTAAATCTCTACAGCTGGACACCCTTTGTGATGATCCTGATACTGCTCCAGTGCTGACCACAGCACCCTGAATCCAAGGCTCAGGATATTCAGTTATGAATGACATACTGTTAAGGGGTCTTTTCATTCCCAGACCTAATATGAGCCATCAGGTTGTGGAAATTAAATGCTGGGCACTCTCTCAGGTGGAAGTTAGAGAGTTTTATGACAGTGCGTAACAGTTGTCCCACATATGGCACAAACCTGCTGGGTATCAGGCATATTTGCTTTAAATCTGGTAGACTTGTGGTTTTTAATATCTCTGAGAGGGCAATATAGGAGGTAAATGTTCAGCCTTGAAAGCTCCTTCTCTATAGGCATGACTGACTGCTGAAAACACATGTATAAATCTGTACACTGAAGCAGTATTTTGTGTTCATCTGTTTGGGTCTCTCTCTTCCAAATAACTTAATGCTTCCTTAGAAAGGAAAGTGATAAAGATGACCCATAGTGAAGATGACAAAGAATGTTTTTGTTATGGAAGTCGCTTGCTTTTGTCCCAGGTCCAATTTCTCTTTTTCACACTCTCACCTGCTTTTTTGTTTTCTGAACCACAAGCACGGTGACCTTTTGAAAGTGCTTAGGGTAGAAGACAATCTGGAGCTACAGATGCAGGAGCTGTAAGTGAATAACATGTATGGCTTGCACTCCTGGTGGTAAATTGCTAATGGAAAGACTGTGCCTTATAAAAGTAGCTTTCAGGGTAAAATAAGCACAGGTCTTTCAATATTTGAATTTGCATTGGTTTTCTCTCTTTTTAATGAGCAATGTCATAAATGCTGTCTCATCTCAATGAGAAGTGAGCTGAACCAAGTATTACTAAATTGGCATGTGTGTAATCTGCATAGTGAGGAGCCAAACGTGCTGGTTCTCTCCTTAATTACTTTTTTTTTTTTGGTGGGTGTGTGGCTGCTTCTTAAGATTAACTGCACTGAATTTCAGAACCATGTGTGTTAGATATATAGAGAAAGTTTCAAACCAGGAACCAGAAAGCTCTATTTTGCTCTGAAATGCTTGCATTGCTCTAAAGGTCTGACAAGATATTGTATCTTCATTGCACCCCATAAAAAAATCTGAAATACCTGCAATATTACATTATCAGAAAGCACCATTTTCCATACAATATAATGTAAGAGATCTTTTTAATCAGACCATTTAAAAATAAAAGGAGAAAGCAAAGGGGAAATCTCCTGATTTGTTAAGGTTAAGCTGAGGATAAAGAGACAGCCGTGACATGAAAACAGGCTTTGTCCCTGGTTGAAATGTGACACGGAAAGCTATCTATACTTAGAACAAGAATAAATCCTGAACACAGCATTTAGTATTGAATGAGCTGATACAGCATCAGCTCTGGCTTTGTGCAGATGGGTAAAATACAAAGCATTAGAAGCAATTAAGTCTGAGGTAGAAGTTTATGCAAAGCTCAAAGCCAGAGGTGAACGGGCTCTTCTAGCAAATGGAGTAAAAGTACTGTTTGCAGCCTGGGTGCCAGGACATCGAGTCGGCAAGCTGTCAAATTCCCCAGCAGTAGAAGACAAATGAGTAAAATCTAGGGTTTATAGCAGTAATGTGTGGAACTGAATGTTGCCATATGTACCAAACTGCCAAGGGAGAGAAGAATTGACTAAGCAGCTAATGGGTGCCTGACCTTGAAGTCAGAAATCAGCTTCCTTGGGGTTTTCTTGACAAAGAAAAATAAAGGTGATGGTAGGATCTATATAGTGATGCCCATGAAACTTTACCTTCCTGGCTACACTGAACTGTACGTGCCTTGGTCAGCAGTACGTGACAGTGTATTTAGTTACCTGCCAAAGCTCAAGTTTACGAAGACAGTTCCATCCACAGTTTGCTTCTAGCACGAGCCCGTTTGCTTTCATGCTGCACATTGGCAGCATGCACATTTGGCAAGCACACTTAAGCCTCAAAATCATTCAGTGTATTTTTGAAGCTCCCTCTGACGTGTCTTTTCAGTGCACCGTATTCACAGCACAGGCTACTCAATGTTCTCTAGAGACTGGCTTTCCACACTGAACTACCTCAGCCAGCGTCTTGCCAGCTGCAGGCGAGATGCTCCAGCAGCTACAACAAAGGGCCAGTTGAAACTCAGCTACAGCTTTGCACTGGTATAGGGCCAGAGACCTCCAAAAGTGGTCATTATGCCTTTAAATCAACAGATTCCAAAATAAATGAGTAAAGACTGACAAAACCAGACAGACTCTGAAACGTGATGCTCTTGGAGGCAGGATGCAGGTGATCAGGTGCTGTTAAGCAACAGTCCAGGGCAGCTTCGTGAAGCGGGCAGTTGGGACTCCCTGGGAGTCAGTGGCTGCAGCTGTTACTAAATCCTTACCTGGATCCTGGGTGCCCAGATCCTGCTCCTGGGCAATGGCAGGAGGGTGTCAGGCGCTGAGATCACCTGGCACAGGGACACTGCCTTCATTATCACCGTGCTGCTTCTGACAAGAAACCAGTAGGTGTTTGCTTGTTCTTTCATTTTTCTTCTTTAGTCTCTGTGAAGAGCTGAGTAACTTGGACTGGTCTGGCACATGTCACTTCCTGCACATGGTAATGCTGAAGCACAGAAGCACAGAGAAAATTAAGGACTTCTGAGGCATTCAACATTGTGCTCATAAAAAATGGTTTTACTCTGCCTTAATTATGCTGTCAGAATGTGCCAAAACCCTAGATGCTCCCAGTGATTTTTGGTAAGTAGCAGAAGATTGATCTGCCTTACAGCCTGGTTCTGTCTTCTAGAGCCTCTGGCTTTGGAGGTCCAAAGCAAAAGAAAACCAAAATCTCAAGAATGTACAAGTTGGTTTTATGAAGTAATTGACTGTAAGTGCTATGCATTATAATTGCAGGGTTGGGTTCTCATTTACATCCACCTTTTTCTTCCAGGGGAATATCAACACACCAAACAAGGCGATAAAGTCTATTACATTAGAAAAAAGCTTTTATTTTCAAGTACTCATAACATGAATTTGCTTTTCACTTGGTATAACCATTCCATCTACATCTAGAATTCTCAGATGATAATTTATGTTCAAATAAATGTGAAGTCTTAAGCAAACAGCTGTTCCCTTGCTAAAAATTCTGGCTGCAAATCAGGGAACATCTGTGTATTTTATGGTATAATTTCTTCAAATTTCTTAAATCCTTAAGCTTTCCTTCAAAGATTAATTTAATGTGGGTTTGGTTGGTTTGGTTTTTTGTTTTTTTTTTTTTGAGGTAGAAATAACAGAAGACTCAGGAAGAGCAATGCTAATCTTTAATTTTAGAGGGCTGATCTTTGACTTTATTTTTCCATTCATTATATGAAAAAAAAATCACACAAAAAATTTAACTTTGTTATTGTAAGAGAAACACTATAATTTCCCGTCTGACGCTGCAAGGAATTTTCTGCCTCCACTCTGCTCAGGGAATCACATTTTGGGGAGAAACAAAGTCTGAGAAGGGTCGAGATCAGTACCCTTACAGGAGGTTGACCCTCTAGAAAATGCTCTTCTCCATCAAATAAACTGTGCAGTCTTATGTTGTGTGGGCAGTTTCTACTCCCAAGGCAGTAGCAGGGATCTTGATGTGTGCTCTATTAGTCTGAGGAAAAATACTTATGAGCTGTAATTATGGATTGAAGTATCAGTTGTTTTAGCACATTAATCACCTTTCTTACTGTGCCGACAGCTAAAGACTGCAAACAGCAGGACATGGTTTACTGGATGCGGTCTTCGCTTGCAGAAACTGCTGCATGGCTGAAACCTGTTTATAATATTGTTAGGAGAAAAATTTGTTAGCTGACAAATGTCATCTGTAGCCTTGAAACTGGTAGTAATGTTTTCT
>NW_010226995.1:0-18146 GCF_000690775.1 Eurypyga helias
AGCCAGAGTTAAACCACGACACCTATGAAGAGAGGATGAGGTTTAGTGTTTGCATGGGATTATTAAATGTTTAATTTGCTGATGGTCAAGCAAAGACTAGGGTTGCACAAGACGGGGGAAGACTGTTGTTTATAGTTGGACTCAGCAGACTTGAGACAGGACTGGTATTTCCAGGCAGCAGTGTTGTTTGTCCATTATGGTAGTTGCTCTCAAATTGATTTTGTCACAGAAAGAATTTGGGTTAGAAAGAAGGTGCTGGCAGAACAATGATCTTTCATGGACCCTCTGTGGGTGGTACGGATGAAAATGCCACTTCTCATGCTAACTTTGTGCAATGGGACTGATAATACCATGTGCAGGGGAAAAAGGGAGCCTCAACTTCAGTATAATTCCAATGAAGTAACTGGGCATATTAGGTAAAAATTTGGCTATTCCATTGTCCTGGAAACAATATGCTTTCATCGTACAAAGACGGTAGTTTCACTTGCTCTGTTTATGATCTACTAATACTGAGTTATGTGTTTGGTTCTAGTCATCCTGCACAGAAAATGTTGTATATACATGGAAATGCTTCCAGATTGAATTTGGTAACTATTTCATTACACACTTTCCAGATGTCTAAGAATGGCTGCTAGAAATGTACTTCCAGAACTGCAGCTCCATCAGACATATTGCATAAAACAAATGCTTCTGTCAAAGAAATTTTACTTCCGTGCAACTAAACCAAAATGTTTTCTGTGTGTATAGGTACTAATGGAGGGATATAGAAGAAAAGTTGCAGGTGGTGGTGGGGTTTTGATGTTAGGTTACCAAGACAAATTAGGTTTTGCCTCACTTCAAAATGCTAATGGATTTGGGAATGTTAAGCTAAAGTACTTTGGCCTTTAAAATGATGTGATGCAGCTTATTCTCTCCCAGAAAAAGAACCAGTAAAGCACCTCTGAGTAGATGCTGACTGCTGGTGGGGACTTTGGGAAAAATGTGGTTCATCACTACTCAGCACTTGTCTTTTTGACTTTAGTGAGTAATTAAGTTGCAGTGGCCCTTTTAGTGATCTGAGCTATGCACCAAGAGATTCAAAGCCCAAAATCCAATAGTGTGTGCTCTCCTGTTTCCTGACTAATCTTATAAAATTCAGTGGGTTGAATGGATGATCTAATAAGAGAACATAACTGCAGTCAGCTCACTCTTCTACAGAAATTAATAATGAAAGCCCACTGAAATAAAGAGAAAGAAACTAATTTATGAAGGAATAATAAAACAAAATAGCTAAAGTGGAAAGTTGCCTATTGGAGAAACAGACCTGGTACGAAGTTGTGTTAAGCATAAAGTATGTCCACTGTGCTGTGTGCACCTGTGATTGCTGCGTTTCTCATGTCTGCTCCCTCTAGTAACCACATGGACAGAAAGTGGCCTGGGAGCGTCGTTTCGTGCAGCGCATCACTCAAATTCTGGATGCGCAATCATTTAGAAGGGGAAATGCATCCAAGATTTCCTCACTGGCCAAGAAGTTTGTAAACCAAATTACTAATATATACACATAAGTGAAAACTCTACAGTTATAGAAGGAAAGAAAAGGTTGACATAGAATTGCAGAATCTGTTTATTGAGTCAGTTATTAAATTGTTTCTCTGTAGCTGTATTACAGTGAAGTATTTTCACCCTTCTATGGGGAAAAGCTACACATGGAAGATACTTTGCCAGCTATGTAGCTGACTGAATACGTCTATGCCACTCTGGAAAAATTTGCAGTCAAAAATCTCACTTTTCCATAAAATTTTCAACAACTCTTCTCTCTTCTCTGCAGTGAAAACATCCCTCCTCTTCCACCCCAGCATTTTCCCCTTGCTCCAGGACTTAATCCTCCATGCCTTCTCCAGCTCATTTTCTCTCATGCTTCTCTCAGCCCTTCTGAACCCCTGTTGCTGTTCTGAGCTGGCCCAGAAACCAAAACGGGGAATTGAATACAAACTGCAGTTCATTCTCCACTGCAGCTTCTTCACCTTCTGCTTTGGCAGCAGCATGATGGTGCTCCCTAGCAGCTGGCAGTTTACCATACTGCAGATCTGCAAGATAAATCAGGGGCCAAGGCTTAGCAGCTCCTTTTAAAGAAGTTAGGGATTAATTTCCCTGGAAGGAAGTTCAGCTAGTGGTGTGGGACTGTCTGTACCAAACCACCCCATGGCATTATGAACCCGGCAACTTAACCAGCACAAATTTAACTGGTGACGTTTTCTGTTGGTGCAGGAGACTGGGAATCTTGCAGGGAAGTTTGCATCTGCAGTCACACATTTCTCTGTCATACATTGCAACTTGTATGTCCCTTTCACAAATCTGTAGCTGTCTGCTCCTGTGTCCTCTGTGCATCTGGACCAAGTGCTCTTACTCTTCCCAAGGCAAAACCAAGGGGTAAGTAGCTTTTTTCTGGGTTGTGAGGAGACCTGGGCCAACATCAAAGCCTTCTTTCACCTAAAACTCAGTCTGGGACACATCCTGAGTGAGGAACAGTGACAGGATAAAAATGTCTCACCTAACTCTCATTTAAAATCAGTCTGACAAGCCTGTCTCAGTTACAGTAGCCTGTAACAGAGAAACAGACTCCATTGAGTCTGGAGGCATCATTGAAATATTGCTAATTTCTTATTTTAGGCTTCAAGGCCTTTTGGGCAAGGTGTCTCGCTCTTTTTGAACAGTGTCCTGCACACAAGAAATTTGATTTGAGTATAACAATAAGGTCCCTGACTGTACCTAAGTAGACCAATGACACTGGGCAGGCACGTGATGGTTCATTTGCTCAACCAGAGGAGAGTCTGACAGCTCCTGCTTGTGAGGCAAGACCTCACAGATCTTGAGTGATATCTTGGATCAGTAATAAGTTTGTAATGTTTTGACTCCTAATATTATGCATATTCAAATTCTTGAATATCTTGATGACTTATTTTGCTGTTCACTGGCTGAAAATGCCCTGTTCAGAAGCAGATTACCGTGCCAGGAACAGCAGTGTTGGTGTTTTTGGAGGTATGTAACTACGATGCTTCTTATGGGAGATTCTTCTGAGCCCCGATTTCCTACTTGCCACCAATATGGAGCAATTTCGCATCTGGCTTCTGGTTTCACTATTGTTTTTGCATACAATGGGCTAAACTTCTTTGGACTCTAGTTCCAAGGAAGTCAGTGGAAGTTCCGTTGGGATTGATTATTTAACCTTCAGCAGTCAGAATCAGGGTACTTTGCTACAGGTCATGTTGCTCCTCAGGCTCATTCTTTGCCTGCCAGAACAGTCTTTTAGCTAGTTTTTGTCTGATCCTTAAGGATGGGATTGGAGGGAAACAGGCTGGTTTGTGGTGTGCAAATGCTTTGTCCTGTAGGAGCTGATCAGCTCACAAGCACCTACTTGCTTCCTATAGGCCATCATATACCTTGTCATTACCCCAGTCTGTGCTGGATTTGAACCAACACTCTTGCACTCAAGGACTTTTATGTCACGGCAGATTCTGCTTTTTCCTTTTACTGAAGGAGCTGCGAGATCTTTGGCCTGTGCCAGCTATTGTTCCCACAGACATTTGCATCCATCTCGTAGTCCTTCTTGGATTTTGTTTCATTTTACTAAAAATCTTTCCAATTGTTTTTTTTTAATTGGAGAACAATCAAATTTGTGTGTACAAAGGGCAAAGCTGAGCTTAGTTGTTTATGACACTTGATCTTAAATAGCAATGGCATGGCAACTACAAACACATCTGGCACAACATTAGTTGCTGATACCAGGACCACTGGGTAGAGAACGCACAAACCTCTTCTACCTCTGTGTGTCCCTGCAAGGGACGGGCACGTTGCAGTTCTTAATAAATGTGTTTTCCTTCGTAGTTTATATTAAGATCTATAACATGAATCACAACACAGTCCTGGTGCCTGTATTATACTCCTACTCCATACACCTACAGCTATCTCACCACAAACCAGCTCGCAAATTACAGCTTCTTCCTGCTACCTTGTGACACTGATACCGGTATTAGAATGGTAACGAACCAGCAGATTGTTCTTTCTAATCCAGGAACGGCAAAGACACTAATAAGCGAAGTGCATGAGGTCTGATTGAAAGCAGTCAAATCTGCCACTGATTTCAGGGAGTGCAGGAATAGAATTAAGGTTGATAAGACATTAATTTCCTTGATAAAATCAAGCATGGAAGATTTTCTTTCAATTTATAAATGAGGCTTATGACAGGGACTGCTAAATTATGCTGTTTTCTTGTGTATGTTTTGTCACTTCTCTTGATGTTTCCCTGAAGACATCCCATTTGGGGGGAAAACATGTTCAGTGCAGCTTCACTGTCTTCCTGTGTGGTAAGGGAAAACAGACATATTGTGTCATCAAAAATAGCATTGCCTGACAGCCTCTAAAAATACACATCACACTTCAGTAGCTATTTTAAATAGCTGGCTAAAGGAAGAAAACCTTTCCAACATAGTTTTGAAGTATTGACACATTAGCATTTTCCATAAAAGAAACAGTTCCTCATTAGCAGAAACTTATAATGAGGTTTCTAAGCATTTTTTTAGCCATTTTGAAGAATAGAATAGGAAGATACGTTAGACTGCTTAGATCCTCTGAGGATACAGCTTTGGGAAATGCCCACAGAGAAACTGAGTGAGTCAATACACCAGGTACTCACTCCATCTTCTAGAGAATACTGCCCAGTTGTTATACAAGTTCAAAACTTCCATTAATTGCCACAGTCATACCATATTGCTGAGCAAAAGTCAGTGCTGAAGGGAGAGGAAGGCCATATAAATGATGAGATACAATTCTGTACCTCAGCATCATCCTGAAATGCTCTCCTCTGCTGCAGGGGAGTTACTTAGCATTTGTACTGAAATAAATTGTGAGAAGTGTGGCAGCTCTTGAGAGTAGCTTTTTTTTCCTCTTCTTAAACTTGCCTGGATTTTGGAATAGTAAGAATCTTCTAGTAGGAAGTGCAGCCTCCATAGATACTCCAGCTGGCAGGACAGAGGTAGGGAATTGAGTGTTGCTGTCCCTTACTCTATTCACTCTTCAGAGTAGCTGACCAAGCCATGAAGTATGAAAATGTGCTGCACCTTTCCACCAACTATGCTAATATTCTTTCCATCTCCATTACTAACTGACACTACACAAATGTCTGCAGTTCACTGTACTATTATTGGCTTTAACACCTTAATTATTACATTTTGTTCACAAGAAGACCCAAAATGTGCTTTAGCCCTTGAATGGGATCAATATACACACTTCTGTGCAAGCAGAAGAATATTTCCTTTTGAAAACTCTAAAATTTACCACATTAATTTCCTGCACATCCTTACTTGCAAGTGGTTATTGCCATTTCTGCTCTGACAAGAGGTTACCTGCATTCCGATATACCTTATGAGGCAGGGGCGCATCCCTGTGGGCTCTAAATGCAGTTTGACCACCAGTTCCAGGGATGCTTAGTATATCCCTCAGCGAGAATCTGACCTCAGGGGTCTTCTGAGGGTGTCCATCTGATCTGCATTGCTTAGAAGACTGAAACATATTATTAGAATGTGTCATGGAGTAAGAAATTCAGAGCTTTCATCCTTTTGAGCATTTAATCTCCCTTAATGCAATCCTAAAATAATACTTGATTTGAGATTAGGATTTTTATCTGGATATTCCCTAGTTGTATTTCTATTTTAAAAAAAGTATCTTGCTGACATTTCGTTTACCAGCAGACAGCTAACATATGCAGAGTGATCTCTGATCATCTTATAATTGCATAGTATGGAATGATAGAGTGTTTTTCAGGCCTCATAACAATACATATATCTCTTGTAGACGCTGTAGTCTCCAAAACCCAGGCAAGACCTGGGTTTTGAGTTGGGAAAGTGTCATATTTTTGGTCAATGCCTTTGACTTGCTGTGAGACCTTGAATGAAAAACATTGCATCAGCTTGCCTTCCTAGCTGCTTCTTCTCTAGGTGTCTGAAAACTTTTGGAACACAGATTGTTCCTTGCAGCAAAAATAAATAAGCAAATCTTCATATGTAACAGCTTTGCAGCTGCAAGTAATGACAAGAGGTTGTTGCTTGTTTTCTCATTTTTGGAATTGCTCAGTCTATGGAACTGAATTAAATAGGATTTGCTCTGTATATATTACAAAGTATAGGAAAGCCATATCAGTTACATAGCCCAGTCCTGGAATGGCAAAAAGCACACAGGGTGCACCTGTGTGGTTGTCATGCCAGAGACTATTGTCAGAGTTTCCTGGTCTGGCTGATGTTAGATGGATTAAAACTAAGGTACTAAACCTCACTGATTTGCTTGACTAATGAAATGTCATCCATTCTTCTTAGTGAGTGGCTAAGAAAAGGAACTTGCTGTTTCAAAAAATGAAGTGCTAACTGAAACTTTGCATAGTTGTGGTATTAAGGAAAGCGGTTTGAGCAAAAATATTTTCTCCGTGCTTCTTTGTCCCCTTCTATCTCTTGAAAGAGAACCTTCCCTCAGGAGCCTCGGAATCTGCTCTTCCTTCCTGATGTTACTATTCTGACAGCATGCAACAGAATTTTACCATCAGCACGTAAAGGTTTAATAGTGAACAGCAAAACAGCATAACCTGGTCATGTTCTGTAACAGTTTCATGTCTCTAGATGTTCTCTGGGCAGCCTCAGAAAGTGTTGCTTTTGTGCCCAAGAGGTGATGTAGAAGTTGTTCCGCTCACTGACGATATCCTGTTTACTTTCTGTTTAAAAAACTGTGCAATGTATTTACAGGAGGCTTAAGACGTACCCAGCAGAACGGCATAAACTATTCCCTTATAGTAGTACTGGAATACTGAGGCAGCTATCCTTCTGCCACTCAGTTCCATCAGTTAGTCATGTCCTGGTGCAATATTAGTGTGCAACGAGGTGCAGTCCACTTTAATCAGGATGACAGTATCAGTAAATTCAGCCAGGAAGAATGAGCAGGTCATTCTTGTTCAAGGAGTTGTGGGACTCAAAGTGTTAATGGATGTAAAGTGCTTTAGCAACGGGAAGAGCTGCCTAGGTGCTGCTGCTGTTATTGTTATAGTGACGAGCCCAGACTGACGGGTGTAAACTCTTGCTCTTCTGCAGCTGATAAATAAAATAAAATGCAGGCTTGTCACCTTTCTGAGCGCTGGAGTTAGGGGTTAGTCGTCCTCTGCCCTCAGGTTTCCATAGCAGTTTTTTGTTGTCGTGCTTCAGAAGTGAAGGGCTTTACGAGGCAGGATACTTCAATAGGCTGCCAAACCCAGATGTGTGCAGGTGGCAGCGTATTTGGGTTATGAACTATTTGTGGATAATGAATTAGTCTTTCCCTTAATAATCAATTTTTGCAGCATCTTGGGGGAGAGAATAAAAGCATGCAGATACCTTCTAATTATTTGGCCATTCTCCAAAAAAATGCTTTTGGCAAGATATCAACAGGAATTAATAAACATTAATAGAACTTGAAAGCAACAGCGATAAGTGTTTGATTCAGAGGTGGTAAGCGCTTGCCTGCCGCCATCCTAATTGGTGTGCGTTCTCCAAGCACAGGGGGGCTGTACAAAGAGGAAGCCCACTTTGATGGAATGCTGTGGGAGGTGAAAGGCTCACCTTTCACAATGTGCTGTGCAATGCTGACAGAAAACGACTTCTGTTAGCAGAACGGCAGGCGCGGGGCTGGAAGGAAGCTCAAAAAGCACGTCTGGGAATGGGACTGATGGGTGGCACGGTGGAGATGAAAGACCCTGCGACTCCTCTCTCGGGAGGAGTCATGGAAAAGAAAGCAGAAGATGGATGGCCCATGCAGGGGGGCGGCAGCCAAGGTAGGAACATTCTGCCCTCTGGCTTCACGCAGCCATGAGCAGAGCCTAGGATCTCCCATGTAAACGGCTCATGTTGGTTGTTGGTCAAACTGTGGAGTTCTGAGGGTCCTTGGCGCCAGGGTTGGAGATGGTTGGCCAAGGTGGGGGCTAGATCAGAGGTGGCTGGTGTGGCAGATGTGCTCTTTGCCTCTCATGGGCACAGGGCCTGTTCCAGCTGATGGGCAAATCATGGATGAATCGAGACAGGCAGTGAGTTGGCCTGTGGAACAGATGTAGCAAACAATGTTTGAATATTTGCAATTCTACAGACGCTTGCATTGTGGCTCATCTGATTCCATGTGACATGATGCAGGGCTCTGAGAGACCTTTGTGTGGCAGGTCCTGTTGCTCTTGCTCTAGGAAGTGTGGACTTGATGGGGCTGGGAGGGAGGCCCGCTAGATACAGTCAAGAATAAAAGCTGGACCAAATGGGATCAGGAGAAGAGCTGATGGCTGCAGTACCTTCATGCTGCTGTTATCCTATCCAACTCATCCCTTTTATTTCTTCCTGGTGATCTGTACGTGTTTCTGGCCATAGAAGTATTAGCCCCAGCTAGCTCACCTCTGGGAGGGGAATCTCTTGTTCTCCACACCCAGAAATGGTATTTTTTTGTTTAGCCCATCAGTACCGCTGAGCTTTGCCAACTCTTCTGATGAGTCTGGCATGTACGGATTTTATAGTGGTTACTGCTGGGGTACTGTAAGGCCCAGCTGCTCCTGCAGGGATGAGGACCTAAGGGGACTTCCCAGGGCAGCAGGGCAAGACCTCACTAGCAAGGGCAAATCCCACCATCCCAGTAAGGAACAGGGCACCCTCAGCCCTGGGCATCAGACAACAGATGGGATGGGGGACCAAGCTCATTGCAGTCCATGGCCAGGCAGGGTAGTGCTGTAGAATGCTGGAAACTGGCCCAGCTGCATCCTTGCTGGGCAGGATCTGACAGTGCTGGGCAGTGGGCAGGGTGAGGAGATGCCCCCGAAGGCTGGGCTGGTGGTGCCCTCAGGACCTGGCTGTTACTGTGGATGGCCTCCGAGGACCTGGAAAGCCTTCAGAGATCTGCGTATGGCTAGGGTACAGCATATAAGAAATAGCAGGCTCTTTCTTAGCTAATGATGACTCTTGAGGGGAGTCTGTGGATAACAGATGATGTGGGCTTCCCTCCAGTAAGCAAGTGCAAATCTTTTGACAGGAGCTGCTGAACACACTGATTCATCCCTGATGAATTTGCCATGGGAAACAAGCACTGTGGCTAGGTGGGATTCAGTAAATAGGATCAATAGTGTTGAGACTGCTGTATACTGTATGCCACATTTTAGTGGGAAACCTTCCTGGGGAACACCTTTTTCTGGAGTTAAGCCGATTTGCTGCTGTGGCTCAGGAAAGTAATTATTTTCCTAATCGACTTCAGCAGTACAGCAGATGCATAATGAAAGGTTGTTAATAAAATGATAAAATATGTCATTAACGATAACGTTGATAGTCCTGAATATTGTTTGGAAAGGAAAATAAACCCAAGCCTAAGGATGGCAAGAGAGAGCTGGAAAAGAAGTCAGTAGATTTGAGGGGTAAGGAAAGAGTCAGAAGAGGAAAAAAATGGAAGCCCAGATGAAGTGCCAGAGGTGAGATTCGTGAAAGGAGGCAGGACACATACAGAGAATATAAAAAAGGAGCCTAGAAAGGATAAACCAGTGAGTTTCTGGCTTTTCCACAGGCTTCCTGCATGGAGCATCGGAACTGCTCTGAGGCGTGGAGGCGCACATGCACCCTTTCCCTTTGGTCATGAATTAGAACCTCAGCTAACTTTTTTTTTTTTTAAGCGAGGTGCTATATAAAAATGCTTTGAGCAGATGGTGGAATGTCATCCTCCCAGGTAACAGTTCAGGTGCATCAGGGTAGACTCTTGGAAATATTTTTTTACTTGCAAAACAAAAAGAAAAAGGTTGTTGAAAAGGGGCACACCAGGAGGTAACCCTTTCTCATTAAAACCTAGGTATAAACCACAGTTCCCTTGAAGTTCTTCTCGTTACCTTCAGCCTCCATCTTCAGCAACTACACAGAAAATTATCAGCTCAGCAGTGTTAGCCACAGTACAAAGGAAAGCCTTCCTGTAGGGAATCTAAGGATTCCTCAAACCTTTTATTTATGATGCAAAACGACTGAAACTTTGAAACATCACAGATCCCATTTTTGGAAGCCCTGTTACAGGCTGAAAAAAGCACGTGCAGCCTAAAGAAAGGAGGATGACAATCTTTGTATATAGATGAATGTATGAACTAAAGCCAGGTAGGATAAAAGCCAGCACTTTGGAGAAAACCTTAAGCAGCAGCATGTAAGAACATTCATGCTGAATCAGACCAATGCCTCATCTTGTTCCGACATCTCATCTTTGCGAGTGGCAACATTGCCTCAGTGGGCAGGGTGATTAATGTAGAACAACTTGTGCACAGGCAAAATTTCTTCCTAATCTTGTCACACAGGGCTGGGGATTTGCTGTGCTGCCTGAAAAGCTGCATGCCTTACAAACAACTAGATTTGTAAGTAGTTGTGGGTTCTGAAAAGCGCAGTTACAAATGCAGCAGGTGGGGTTTTTTCAAGCCCTTGTTGTATGATTTGTTGTGACTGATCCCCATTAAATTCTGCAGAACACCCTTGTAATCTGGCAGGGCAAGAATCTCACTGTAAGGTAACTTTTTTCTGATTTCATTCAGCATCTATATTTGTTTTTGGTTTGAATTGCCATTGCTCACACCTGTTTAAAACTTCTGTTGCTAGGAGAGCAGAAACAACAAAAGAGAAAATGGTCGAGCATCCTGCTTCACATGTTACTAGTTAAAATAATTGCAAACAACACATTTCATGCATCCTTTTGTGTAAAATGCTTTTGGTATTTATTTTTATCACCCTTGAAAGCCTCTTCTACCCTTGCCACTTTCTCTTAGCACTAGCCACAACAGCCGGCAGAGTGGATCAGGCATCTGTTTTTACATCTGGCATCCTCCTCCTCTGTCCTTGCTGTGGCTCTCCCTAGCCAAATGTGAAAAATACATTGTGTACACATGCATTCTGGTGGTAATTCTGTGCCTCTCTTCTGAACATCTGGGGTTCATCCCAATCTAGATTGCTCACAGTCTGAAATATTCCCTGAGATAGCTATACGTTTTCAACTGTAAATTTTCTTGAATAAAGAGCAGCTGCTTAATATTAATTACTGCCTTATGCTCAACACCAGTAGATGAGTTGTGACCATTTGGTTGTTCATGGCTAACAGTAACATTGCATGGGAATATATGGATACCATTGCACAATACAGAAATGCAAACCAGGCTGTGGCTGCTTATGGGTCACCTATTGAAAGAAGCAGGAAGACAGATGTCATTGGGGCTAGCATGTGAATGCTCACAGCCAGACACTGGGGAATTTTGTTCTGATTCTTTAATTGTTTTGCAGGGATTGTTGATAAAATTACGTTCTTCTCCACACTTATCCCCAGCTCTTTTGCAGATAATCTCAAAGGCTTTCTTGCTTTGCCCATGAAAGACAAAATAGCCCAGGATGTTCTTCCTTCTCCTCCAGTAGTGAAGCCAACCCTTCTCCTGTTCTGAATACCACCTTCACGGTCTCTCTTTGCTTGCCTTGGGTATCACAAATGGCTTTCCATAAGCAAAGGGCAAGAAGAGGGAAGCAATGGTTTCCATAACTATTATTGCTAAAAAGGAGGCATTATTTAATAACATGACTGCAAGAGAGTTGGACTAGAGGTAATTTTGGCCTAGGAGAGCTGCTGCTGAGGTTTAAATAAAAAATAGTATGAGAATGACGGAACAAGTTAGACAAGTTAACATTTTTCTGCAATGAAATACTAAATCTTCCCAATAAATTTTGAACTCATCAGCTACATTAAATGTCCCCTTTTTCTATTAAGTACTATGCAGAACCTTTGCATCAGTAGATACTAAACTTACACTTTGCCTCTGATGCTTGGAGAGTATGTGTAAGAGGAGCTTTCTGTTGTGACAGTGAAAACCTGATTTTACCTTCATAGAGTACTATCTCATTATAGAGAACAGGCTTAACTTTGTCTTTATATTGTGAAGATAATATATTGAAGAGCTCTGAATGTACTTTTGTTGATAAATACCCATTTGGTGCAATACTTCCTTATTCATATTCTCATAAACCCAGTAAAATTCACCAGCTCTAAGTTGCAGGGAATATGGGATATTAAATATCTTCTACGCTATCAGAGCTGTAAGTGTTGCCAGGAACAATGGTACTTTGTAAAGAAACACCTCTGACCCTGACGGTAGAGGCTTTTTATTACTGAAGCACTGAGAT
This sequence comes from Eurypyga helias, assembly GCF_000690775.1. Lineage (NCBI taxonomy): Eukaryota > Metazoa > Chordata > Aves > Eurypygiformes > Eurypygidae > Eurypyga > Eurypyga helias. The sequence goes on from NW_010226995.1 coordinate 12,201, forward strand.
AGTCTCCTGCTGTGTATGAAACTTCAGCACAAAAGGAGCTGGGTGTTTTTAAGCAAACCATTATTTCTAACAAAGGATGCTTTTTCTCTCTCTCAGCCAATTGTTGAGAGAAAGTGACAGACACTTACTGTTAAACAAGCTTTAGAGTTTTCTATTCCACGGAAAATAGCATGAGGCTGGTATAATCAATCGTTATTTGAGTGGTAGAAATGCACATGCTATGCAGTAGCTAAAAATCTGTCAAGAAGCAGCCAGAAGGGCAAATGACCGAGTACATTTCAGCGACAGCATGGCTGAAGTGTTGCGTGGAGCGTAATCTTTACACTGTCTTAGCTCCGGGATGAACAAAATGCAGTTAAACTGAATCTGTATTTCTAAGTGAAATGTCATGTTTCATTCAGAAAAAAGGCTATGGTGGACCAATTATTCTCAGGTTGGTTTAGGCTGTGACCTTTTCTCATTCCCTGCTTTGCTCTGGTGGGAGTGGAGGGGGTATGGGCTGTCAACACACAGAAGCAGCTGATAAGAGAAATTTGAGATCTAACTGTAAGACGCTTGATTCAAAGTATTGTTATATTAGCATATCCTCACCAAATTAGATTAGATTAGGCCTACTATAATTCATCCCAGTTACACCATTGCTATAAGGGAAACTTCCTTCAATAGCACAATGCCATTTTAAACCAGTGCCTCTCTGTCTAGGTCCCGTGATCTGCCTTCAGTTTCCACTTTTCTATGACCTTCATACTCCTAGTTTACATTTTAATTCTCTTATAAACTGACCCGCAATGAATTAGGAGATAACAAAAGAGGCTGCAAACACTTCCCTTCCATGCGCTGTGAGTCACCATGAGGAAGGCAGCAGCCTTGTGGCACTGACCAATGCCTGTTTGCAGCGCTGCCAGATGCCATGACAACATCCTATGTCTTGGTAGGTCTTACACCACCAGTTCACTGGCTAGTCAAAGGCCATATCTGTTACTTGTACTGCGTTTGACAATCCATGTAAGGTTAAATGGAGCTGAAATAGCCATACTGTAGTGACAGAGGGACACAGACTCTCCGAACTGCTGGTAACATGAAGATTCATGAAATAGGTGGGGTATGGTACCAGCAAGACTTGCAGTAGGACACTCAACTTTGCCTCATTATGAAATGCATCTCTCTGCTATCTAATTAGAATTAAATTAAAGTAGCTGCAGCTGAATGTGTTTTGAATATGATTACAGAGCCTGTAGTGGAGCTACAGGCCCCCTTCTGCAATGAACTCCTTTGTAAGCAGCGCTAAGTCTGAACATGGATGCAAGTTGTGCCAAGTGCTTGGTTGGCTGCTTACCCTGACCTTTGCTGAGCTATACGGTTCTTCATAAACAAACCAGCTGGCCTTCAGGCCAGAACCACGCAGACAGGTGCTGAAATCGATAGAACTAAAGACCTAAACTCTGCAGGTGGAAGCCATAAGCTCCACATTTCAGTCCACTGACAGTTACAGCTGCATTGCATTGCTACAAGACCAGAGATGGCCTCTAGCACCACTGGTAGCCACAAGAAATCCCCTGTGACTTTTCTGGGAAGGATGAGGGAGGGTTTAATTTTCCTTTGTTAAATTTTGGGCAGTGACAAATGTTTTTATTCAGAAGTAGGATTATTTTTAATTTCTTCTCTGTTGATCATAGAATCACAGGTTTGGGCTGGGATGTCACTAATCAGGGCTGGTGTTGCGAGATTGCACAGTAGGGATGGAGACATCCATCTTACACTGGAGAAGGGTAACAGTACCACCCGTGGCAAAATGGCTTGCGGACCCCTTAGTTTTTTTATTTGGTTGGTTTTTGGGGTTTTTTTTGGTTTGGTTTTTTTTTTAAATCTCAGTATCTTCAACCTTTATGATTTTTGATTTTCTTTTCTAAATAATTTTCTTCAAGACAGGAATCGTTCTCAGGGAAACACGGCTATCTTTGTCTTTTTCCCATTCTTTCACTTGGTGTCGCTTCCCAGAGATGCTGCCACACATGACAAGATCATCTAGTTGATTTGTATAACCATTGGGATCCAAAGCTATAGCCGTAGCCCCAATCATTGATGGGTTTTTTTCTTTTTTTATAATTCATCTGTCACTGTGCTCTACTCTAATATGGCTCTGAGTCCTCTAAAGGCAACGATATGCTGGCAGAGGCTCTTGGGAACTGCTGGTTAAAATTCTGCTGCCAAAATGATGAGAATTTTCAGATAATTTCCTGGACTGGGAGATCAAATCCTCTCTGAATACGATCAAAGCTGCCAATGTGTATCTATTGTGCCTATCTATGACACACATAAGGACCGCATACAAAACTAAGAATAGCACCACTGCTGACAAGAAAAAACACCCAGTCTCTGCCACCTACTCACGATGACTATTGTACACACACATTCATAACTCTCAATCTCCGGAGAACAAATCTTACTTTTTGCAGTAATAACTTCAATAAGAATAAATTCATGTGAAGAAAAGTAAAACTGGAGTTGATCCTATAGATCAGAGATGAGTTTTAGGGTAGTATATGTGACTTCTGACCCTGGAAAGACTCTGAAAGAACCCAGTTTTCATAAGGCAGATGATTTGAACCTCAGCCTTCTTTCACGTACCTAAGCTTCAAAACTAAGGGGTCCCACCTCGTTAGTCATTGTGGAAAATCAAGTATTTGGTCTCTAATGCAAGTAATCTAGGCCTTTTGCAAGCAGCAGTGTCAATGATGTTCCTGAGAAAAATGTGGTATAAGTCTGGTAGAAAAGTCAGGTGAAAATATTAAGTGAGCAGACCAGTGCTTGGAAAGGTAACAAACACCAACTTGTATCAGTTAAAATGCTTTTAAAGCTGGGGGTGGGGCAGTGGGTGGAAAACAAACAAACCAAACCAAAAAAACCCCCACTTTTCCTGATATGTTTTTGAAATTCCTGTTTTCTCCCATTTACAACCGGTGGTGGTTGCTGGGCCTAAGTCAATTTAGCTTTATTGTGGTTATGGTCTCAGGCTGTGCAATTTAGTCATACGGGCAGCTGAACAGTGCAAGGCACTCTCAAATCGTGAAGAAAGTAGTCTAAAATTAGCACAAGAATGAGCTTTGTATTCTCATCTTTCGCAGCCATGAGAAATACTGGCTGAGTAATACACTGCAGGTAAGGCAGGCAGTCATTTGCTCAGTGGTTACACCCGGACAGCTTGGGACGTTGGCGCTTGAGCGTTTACGACCCCATTTCAGCTTGGGGTGTGCACTGACTTGTCTCAGTGTAATAAGGTCTTTGCTGATCTATACAGCTACCAGACACAAGCATGACAGGCTAAAAACACAGAACTGGTTTTCAGTGGAGACCCTAAATTTGTAGCCTCTGGTATCTTGGCTTGCGCTTATGCTTCTGTGTCCTCCGACTATGGTGATTCTCATGTTTGTAACCATCTCATTGAGGCCTACGTGAAAAGATATGAAACTACTCCCAGTGGCGATGAATTCTGATTTTTCTGAAGTTGTAGAAGCTGAGGTTTAACCGTGCATTTGCACCGTCTCGTGGTAACTGCAAGGTGTGCGGCACATGGGCACAAGGTGTGATAGAGCTTGCTTTCTCAGAATTTGAAAGGGCTGATGGAGTGATGCTAGGTCTTACAACTTTAAGTAATTCCTTTCATTTCAAGATCTACTAGTTTCTGTGAGCTTCTTGGCAAAAGCACGGCACGCACTGTGATGATACCGGCTGTTGGCAAACAGGAATATCATCCCTCCCCTCTTTCCTAAGCAAGCCTTGGTCCACTGAAGATATTCTGATGCCACCCCCAGGAGGATGCGGGTACTGCCAGCAGTTCTGTCCTGATTTACAGCAGCGCTCTGCTCTGTTCAGGGTGCTTCAGCAGTCCTAGCAGGTGGCATCAGCAAGCAGAGGAAACGTCAAGGCATATAGCTGCGTGGGCAGAGAACTACAGGGTGACATTCAAGGCCCTTAGTGCATCCACGCATCAGAATGGGAAGAATGACTTGAGTGCTGGAGCGTAAGATCGAGAGCAGAAATCTCACACTTGGTGTTCATCCGAACCCGGCTAAGCACAGAAGGAATCTGGATGCTGCTCCTTCCTCTCACAGACCCCTACTGTAGGTCACCCAAGTGGTAGGCTCTGGTCTGCAGCTAGACTGCACACACTTTTTGTGAAAGCCTTGCCAAAGCCAGGGATGTGTGGGGTCTCCCACGCGCCTGTAGGGCATCCTGGGTTTCTGGTTGTTTTCTAGGGAGCCGAGCTGAACAGCCAATGTCCTGGTGTGCGGAGAGGCTGTGTCCTGCTAGCAGGAAGAAGATCCAGCCTTCTGTCACAGCTCCCAGCCATGACACAGCATGCAAAGTCTAGGAACCAAGCGGCCTTGCCTGAGAGTTATTCTGGGATGGCACAAACCGGCCTTTATACCGGTACATGGGTTTTCCCTAGAGGCTTCACCAATATATTTCAGTGCAATGTGGTTCTGCTGTTATTAAGCTGAAAGATTTGTGAAATCCAAGTAAAACTAAGGGAAACCTTGGCTTTCTGGAGAGCTTACTTAGTTCTGTGGTTAGGCTGTTAAGCACTAGGTGCATAAGGAAAACAAAAAAATCACAGCTTTACTTTTACAGAAATAAAACCAGAAGAGGTACATGGAAAAGACAAGGGAAGCTGTGCTCTTTATGACAGTAAATTATATTTAGATAAGTGGTTTTTGTATAAATTTCACTGCGTTATAAAATTGAATTGAGTCTATTTCCATGGATGCATGAACAGAATGACTGATCTTTGATTTTAATGCTGTGAACAAATTACTGATCAGCAATATTTTTGCATAATACTCTCAGTTTGCATAATGTGCTCAGTAAAATGCTGCTTTTTATTTGCACTGTGGGGGGGGAAAAAGATCAGGTTTACAGTATATATTTCTAACGTGTGCAGCTGTACCAAGTTAAAGTATAATTAGAGGGTCAGGGTTTTCTGGCAAAGGATTTCAGCCACGCTGTGTAGTAGTCGTTGTTATTCTTTATTTGGAAGACTTGTGATGAGTGTTCCCAGCTTGGGCTAGCAAATGTGTTTGCCTGCTCTCTGTTTGATACCTCACGGTTCTCAGGAGTTGTAGTCCAGGGTTTGCCAGCTCAGCAAACACCCGACGTCGAATTGACAGCGTAAGAGTGATTTGTTTCTGGTTTGCACTCCTTGCCTTTTCTGGAAAATGTGCATCACTGGGGAGATCTTCCTTTCAAAACGCTTCGTGTATATGTCTTTAAACCTATCTGGGGGAGGACGGGATGCAACTGCAGCACCTCTCTCTCCGTGAATGTACTCCAGGAGCTCTATCCCTGTCCAGTCGCTGTGCCGCAGGGAGGTTTGTGAATTGATCCTCATCAGACTCTTGCGAAGCAGGGACGGGCAGTCAGATAACAGGGACGGGGAGCTATGGCACAAACAGGCGGTGTTCCACAGACATTTAGGCATGTGTTTAACTGGCAAGTGCAAATCCAATTCTCTGCGTAATCTGAGGATTTCTGGGAAGCCGGCCAGACTTTTCACCAGAACGCACTTGAGCAGTGCCACGGCTGCTCCGTAGATCAAGAACTGAGCGGCTGCCGTGGGTGGGCAAAGTCAAACCGTGAATCCTGATATCCCAAGTCCTTGTGCTGCGTCCCAACTGCAAGAACCGTTTTCTGCTTAGCTGGGGCCATCCTATCGCTCCTCCCTGTCAGGACACCCAGAGAGGCCTTGCAGCATCAGCAAGAGCCCTGATGCTGTGGGACCAGTGGCCTCTCGGCAACCAACCCCCCCGCTCTCGTGCCGGCCGCTGCTGCTTGCCGGCATGTGGGTGTTGCAGCCCCAGTTTAACCAAACGCTTAACTGGAACCAGTAGTCCTACTGGAAACACTGGTTGGACTTGGTTAACCCCGCGGCTTCTCGGCAGCGGAATT
>NW_010226996.1:0-218 GCF_000690775.1 Eurypyga helias
GGTGCCTTTGTAGGCAAGTAACGCCGTGTTTCTCCCCTGTACCTCTGAGGTGCCTTCATGAATAACTTAAATGACCCTCCCAACTGGAACATCTTGCCAAATCGACGGGAGCCCGGGGATGAAGGCAGCAGATGGAACTACGCCTTGCTGGTCCCCATGCTGGGCTTGGCAGCCTTCCGTGAGTAGCGCCCGGGCCGGCCTGCTGGGGCTGGAGCGGC
>NW_010226996.1:660-13073 GCF_000690775.1 Eurypyga helias
GTCCGGGAGTGGCGCCCGGGCCGGCGGGCGGGGGCTGGAGCGGCTGGCCAGCCGGCCAGGGGGGAGCCCCCGGAGCAGCCCAGGGATGCAGTAGTAGAGATGTCCTCTGGTGTGCTCCTTTTAATGTTATAAACGACAAACGCCGTTTGTAACAGTAAGGCAACGGCCATTTTTCACACGTGGAATTGATTCCATATTTAATAAGCTGCAGTTTACAATCTCTCTCAGAAGTGTGGAGGTATGATGCGCTAGAGGGCCCAAAGCAACAACCCAAAGTGCTGCCCATGTGTATTTATTTACTGGACCTGAAACGTTCCCAGTGCAGTTCCTGCATTAGAAACCTCCAGTTTGTTTCCCCATAACTTTATTTTCCTTCTTTTATCCAAGAAGTGTATGTATTAGAAATAAAAGTCAAAGGGAGATTTTTACTTTGAAGGAAACACGGTCGTTTAACGTGACTTACTGTGAAACATGGACCCGCAGAAATACATTTTGTGGGATGTGTGCATATGACTGGGCAGGGTGGGAAAGTAAGTTTTTACCACTTCATAGCTTCTTTAGAAGCACAGTTAATTATACCTACTGATGTCTGAAGTCTCATTTATATATGATAGGTTGGATCTGGACCAGAGAATGTCAAAAAGAAATAGAAAGAGAAAAAAATGAATATTATAAAAGACATTCATCCTTACAAAAAGACCTGGAAGCCAAATATCGGGATATAATCACAGAAAATCGTCGCACTGTTGCTCACTTGGAGTTGGAGCTTGAAAAGGAGCGCAACAGAACCCTGAGTTACCGTGAAGCCCTCGTGTCCCAGAGCCGCAAACTAGTAGAAGAAAGAAGGATCCTAGAACAGGAGCAGGAGAAGTTAGAGAGAGAAAAGCAAGCCCTTTTGCACTCAGGAGCAGCGGGTAGCGTGTACCAAAGCTGTCTGGCAAAGGAAGAAGAGTGGCAAAAGAGAGCCAATATTTTACTGAAAGAATTTGAAGAGAGCCTTAAAGAAAGACAGGACATCTACTGCAGTCTTCTTGTACCCAGAAGCCAGAGACTGGAAATAGAGAAGAATCTGCTAGTTAAAGCAGCAACTGATCCTGTGGCTGTGGCTCTACATATGGAAAGTGGCTTAAAAGATATTTTCAAACATGATAACTACTGTGGCAATGTGCTGAACAGAAACAAAAGTCAAAATGGAAGACTTATGTGGCTGTATCTGAGATACTGGGAACTAGCCATTGAACTGCAGAAGTTCAGGAGGGCGGAAAAGGCCGTGTTAGGAAAACGATAAGTAGAGGAAGTAATGGGATTTCATGTGATCCACCACACATAGTAGGGACAATCACAGTCATAGCCTGAAGCGGTTAAATTCTCCTGCTGTGTTTCCGTTTCTCCTCCTTGTCACACTTGTGTTTGCATGGGACATGTGCAGTGTTGGTGCCTTTCCTTTCAGTGTTTAACAGCGGGTGGTACCAGTGAGCTATGCATGCTCTTAAACTCTGTGAGCATGTTTGTATTGCAGACTGCAGCGTAGCGTAGAGAGATGGCAGCTTCCATGGGTATCAGAAGCAGCAAAGCAGAACTCTTTCCAGTGATTTACCTGGTTGATGGTCATACTCCATCAGCAGAGAAGTGGGATTTGTCTCCCCCAAGTGGGGTAGCACATTGTGCTCCTTATCCCTGGTGTTTGACATGGTGTCTCAACACTGTCTTTGTTTTTTTTTTAATGTTTTGTATTTGTTTAAGCTCGACTGATTTTGAGGCAGATGTTTGGAAGAGACTCTGTTTGAGCAAGGTGCTTGCCAAAAATCCTACATGTATATGCCTACATTTATATAAATGCACACCTGTGAATGTTACATTCTCGTCACACTGTAGGTGTGTTAAGAACGCTTAGGTTCTTCTCTCAGTCAGGGTTCTGGTTGTAAACCAGCAGTGTGCCTCCACTGCACACCTCGCTGTGCTGCTGCCTCTGCATCCCAGTGGGACAGGGAACTCCAGCAGATGGGGGTTTTTCTCTTGTTAGTTCCTTTGGTTTCGTTTCAGTCTGGGCACAGAAGGCACCAGAGAAATCTTTTGAAGACATGTGTGCAGCCTAACCCAGTTACTCAGCAATAAATGTCTAACACGAAACACAACTCTTCAACAGGACGTATGTTGCCCAACTACTCGGTTTTCCAGTTGTGATTTTGCTCACCTTGGTGGTGCTAATTACACTGCTGTATTGATTTATTAGTCTCTTAATATATATATATTTAAAATAAAGTTGTAATAGATAGACAGACCTGGAAATAAAAAGAGATACAGTTACAAACACCAGAAAGGCCAGAGTTTGCCAGGCTGCCAGGTGTATGCGGGTGGGGATGTGAGCAGGCAGTTGAGTTCCTACTCCTGTGTGACAGCCTGAGCCAAGCCGCTGTAGCTGGCCCGTATGCACATGCCCTAATTGGCCAGTAGAACAAATTAGTTTGAGCAGCTAATTAGCCCGTGTGTAATTCCTCCGGGATGTGGAAGGTGGCTGAGCAGACGGCAGCTGTGCGTTTCCTACGTACGTACGGGCAGTTAAGCAGCTCTGCTGACAAACAGCAGCCGGTGAATCGATGCCAATGTACTTCAGGCTCATGCCTTGACTCTGTGCGTTTTTGTGAGTTCCTAATACCAAATACTGTATGCTTTTTAATTTTTTTCATAGTCTGTCACTGACATCACTCAAAATATGTAAAGAAAATGTAACAAAGAGGGTAAAATATGTCTTTTCGATATAAATACGTAAGTTGAAGCATCATATGCTCGATTGTACAGGGTTGGGTGCAATGTAAGGAGTGTTTGACGCTCGCGTTGACTTCTTCAGAAGTGTCAGCTATTTGTACAACTTGTTGAACTGCTGTTGACGGACTCTTTGCAGATCAGCGTATTAAGACCATTATTTGGGGAAGGTTTTTTAAAGCATGTCACGCGGTTAGAAGCACTGGTCCTGTTGGTTTCTCCCCAAACTCATGCGCGTTACGTATTTTTGAAACATTCCCCTGTTGTAGGTTGTTGTGTTGAAAGTTCTGGTGTGAGCTTCACCTTACCCAGCAGCCATTATTCTGGGTTGGTTATTTGTTTGGAAATGCCAGTACATATGTAGAATGCAAGAATAATTCGTTTTCAGAAGATCTAACGAGTTGTTTTCTGGTTATGAAACGGTCACTCGCCTGTTAAACAAACGCCAACAATAACAATAAAAACCCTTACACCTTTCTCCACTGTTGTGTAACCTTTGTGAGGTAGGTGGGAGGAGTGGGATTTGCTGTTTTATTCCAACTTTCTAAGAAAATTGCACAGTTTTTAAATTGGCAGGTAAAAAGTTTCAGTTTTCATACTGAGAATAGAATATGTTGACAAATTATTTCTTCGGAAAGAGCAGCCTCGTTAAACAGGTGAGTGCGTGCGCCAGCATTAACTAAAGATGGGTGATTAAAGATGAGTGTCTCGCTGAGACACTGGGGTTATCTCTTCTCTCTGTCTGTTACGTGGGGTATTCTGCCTTCATCCAGAATCCCTCAACTGTCTCATTCCCCACATCAGCTCCTTCTCGTTTCCCCCTATGGATTTTCTCATCTTCCTGCTCTTTGTGAAGAAGTACAAGCCAGCTACTCCAGGACGGTGTTCAGACACCCTGAGAGTCCTGGTTCCCTTCATGAAAGATCCTTAATCTCTGTATTTGACATAATCCGTCACATTTGCTCATCCCTCGTCTCCACCTGGAGAATGCCATCCTTAGGAAATACCAGAAATGAAAAGCGGGGGGCAGTGTGTTACCAAGCTGAAAACAGGAGCTGGTGTTAGATTTGTTACTATTAATAACTGCACTTTAAAATTACCTCCCTGTTCCGGTCTTGGGTTTTATTTTTAATGCATGTGTCGTTCAGGTGGTTCACACATCTGTGGGTCACAGCCTTTCCTGCAAGTTGGTGATACACAGGTTGGAAGGGGTGTCCCAGGGCTGCTCTGGAAGGGAGGGCTGCATGTTCCTTTCCAAAAACAAAACAACAAACCCCAGCTCGTGTTGGAGGTCCTGAGAGTGGTGCTGGGTTTGACGAGGTGTAGTGGTTTAACCTTGCCTAGCAATTAGGTACCACCCAGCCGCTCGCTCACCTCCCCCCTTCTCCAGTGGAGGAGGAGAATTGGAGGAAAAGATGAGGAAGCTCGTGGATTGAGGTAAGAACAGTTTAATAACTGAATATAAACAAACATTATAGTGATGCTAATAATGCACTCCTTAGCACCAACTAAAAACCACCAGTGTTATCAGTACTATTCTCAGGGCAAATCCAAAACACAGCCTCATACCACCTGCTGTGAAAAAAATGAACTCTCTCCTGACTAAAACCAGCCCAGAAGGCGACGTCCCTGTGGGAAGTCTCCTGCCTCGTCCGAGTCCCGCTGGAGTGTGCTTTGAGAGTTGTCGCGCCCTTCACGGCCAAGTTGTCCCCTGCCCGTACCCCCAGCCAGCAGCTGTGTTAAGGTGACTTTCTACATGTAGGCACAGGTCAGGAGGTGCCCTGAGACATCTAAACATGAGGGAACCCTTCTTCCCTGTGAGGGTGACAGAGCACTGGCACAGGCTGCCCAGGTGTAGTCTCCTTCCCTGGAGACTTTCCAAAGCTGCCTGGACTTGTTCCTGTGTGATCTACTCTGGGTGATCCTGCTCTGGGTGATCTGCTCTGGGTTGGAATAGATGATCTCTAGAGGTCCCTTCCAACCCCTTCTACTCTGCAGATCTGTGAATCTCATGCTTTCAGTAAAAGCAAGTAGCGTGTCCTGTCTGACCTGTCCCTCGTGCGGTACAGCTGATGTCCTGGGTGCACGCAGGGCAAAGAGAAACGGGAAACACAGAACTTGGACAGAGTGCTGAAAAAGGGAAATCTTCCTTTAAAAAATGCCCCCGAAGGGCAGAGGCCCGTGCTCCAGACTGATTCCAGCCTGACCCATCCAGATGCTGGAAAAACACTTCTTACCTCTCCCTTTATGACTGCTCCTGCAAGTTGGTGTTTCTCAGACACCTCGCTTCACACCTGATTTACCCGGTGGGAACGGAATCCTCCCCTGAAGTGACTGGGGCTTCCTATCGTGCAGTGCCACCGCCTCCCGTTGGCTAATGGCCCTTCTGGCCAGCAGCCTCAGCCGCACCTCCTGGTCCCTCCCCTGGAGCACCCTGGATGCTCCAGGGTCAGAGCTCTCTGCTCCCAGCACGACTGGCCGTGAGCAGCTCAGATAACCCCGGGCTGCCCGCAGAAGCGTTTCTAACCCGCCCACCTTCCCTGTAGTTGCCCCCCAAGTGCTTCCAAAGGTGAAATGTGTTCTTCAAAGAGAAAAGCAATATTCTGGGGATCTTCTGCGTGCGAGCCGCGCAGCATGAAGGCCAGCACATCTCCCTCCCTGGTGCCAACAAGAACAACAAAACAAAGAAGGGTGATGCTTGTGGAGCTGATATTACTTCAGTGAAATATTTATGAACAAAGCAAGTATGCAAACTACCAGTATATACAAAGATAAAGTTTGTGCCTATTTCCAGAAGATAAAAAGGAGCCAAGTGCCACATGGGCATCGGTGTCAGCTCAGTTCCGGATGAACTACAGCAGACATAATGTTCCAAGCTTGTTCCCTTTAATTCTTTTGTGGCTGAAGACACTGCTACTTCCACAATGAACCTGGACTGGCAATTTCTAGGCATGTCAGACTGCTTAAAGAAACTCACTGACACCATAAAAACACTCCAGAATGGGATGCTTGTGGAAGTCATCGTGCATGACATCCTACCTCTGTTGCATTCCCAATGGCCTGAGACAGAGTTTCAGTGACAGTTCAGTGCTGCCCTCTTTCTCCTCTGCAGTGATACTTGCTGGAACAAAAGGACTTCTATCTGGAGAAGTTTACAATCGCATGGAAAGATATTTGGCCTCCAAAGTTCATTGGACTTCCGCAAAGCCTTCAAGGTATCCCTGCATGAACTGCTGTGGACTGACGGCAGCAGCCTTGACGTACGCACACAGGAAACCCAGTCATGCCAGCTGAGGGGTTGTGTCTTTTGGTTACTGATCAGGTGGAGTTTGAGAACAACAGAGCATAAAACTTAGATCAAGTTAAAGGTCTACAGAACATTTCTTGGCAAGGTAAACTCCATAACCACCTACCGTTGATTATTAGCCCTAAAACTAAGAAAGTCTGAACATTTTGCGTGCATATCACCATTAGTGTCCCCTAGGCTGAGGATTTTGAGTCTCCTCCTGAGCCTGGGGTTCAGTGCTCCTTCTTTGAGTAGCCAGTCAAAGATTTTACCCACCTGCAGCTCATAAAAGGATTTTGTGTCTTCTCCACATATTTTAAAATATGGTCCAAGCAGATTTTGCCAGGGTCAGGCTGTCAGCGAGAGCATTTCATTTAACCTCTGAATTTTCTTCTTCATCATCACTTTTGTTACATCTTTACCACTTTACACTTTCAAATGAGAATTCTGAGCTTTAGGCATTTGGCTGTGTAATTACCATCATCTTTACATTTCCATCTTTTCTTCTTTTAGGTTTATCACACAGTCAAGAGTAATTGTGATTGCTGTATACATAGTTTTGACCACAGAGTAGAAGCTGACTGAAAAAAAAAAGTATGATTAATGCTGGTAAGATACTGCTATAGAATCACTAGGGTAAGAGATTTCACACCAGGGTCTGCTACAGTAGTAAAAAGGGTCAGAAAATAATGTAGTTAATCCAAATAAGTGTATTATAAGGTGCGATTAGAGAACAGATTTGGTGTTTATGATTAATTGCCCTTAGGTGTGACACTGTCCCTCGGAAAATATCTGGAGAGTTGCAGACTTGTCCTATGATGGGATCACAAGGAAAGGACCACATTGTATTTCATTCCTGAAACCATGGAGGGATGCACGCCACATATATTGTCGCTGCTCTCTGCTTTTCTCAATGGCTTTAAATGAAAGAAATTGGGTTTCTTAAAGAACAGGCCCCTGCCCTGTCTTGCTGGTTCCTCCTTGTCCTCCCCTTCACAGGATCCAGCCAGAAGAGGTTCCCCCCATGCAGTTCCCTCAGCCCATGGTGGAGGGCAGAAGACGACAGGTTCTTCAGTCAATCAAAGTCAACTCATTCACCGGAGAGAAGAACCTGTCCTTCTCCATGCAGGATGGCTTCCTGCAGGGCGAGAGAGCTGTGCTGGCCCGGGAGTGCCCACTCCACCACAGAGAGAGACCCACACAAAGTGAGAAACAGGAGCAGCTGCTCGGTGGTCAGCCTGGGAAAGGATGTCAAGCCCCACTTGTGCCTCTGGGGAGGAGGACTTGTCCCTGAGGCCAGGGACAGTCCCCGTGGAGCCCAGGCTACCACAGACATGTTGGGGGCTGACTGTAGCCAGGACCCCCTCAACCCTAGTGGGTACTGCACCATGTCCAGACTCAACCCCACAGAGGGGAGACCAGCAGCTCCACCCTTGCTGTTGTCCTGATTTACATCCCCAGTATCCTTCCACTGACATTTCTTTTCTTTACTGCTACCCCCTCTCATATTCTTTCCTAATGTCTTCATCATCCTGCAAGATGAAAGACATTTTCATCTAAAGAAAGTATGAAGAGTATGCCCATATTTTTCCACAAATGTGTATGTGTGTATACTCCAGTAAAATATATGAATTTTAGAATAAGAAAATTTCCTTTCTAATCAAGTATTTAAAAAATTATGAATTAGTTATATGTTAGTTGGCTTAATTTTGTATAGCTTCTTTTAACTTTTGAAAAAATAGTACATTAATAATACAGTGTAGTAGACAAAAAGATGAACGTGTCATGAGAAACGTTTTTAACAGAAGCAATGCAATCTAAATGCAAGATCCATTGCCCCCTGCATTTATAATTGCCAATTTGCAAAGCACATCTTGTTTAGCAGCCTACATTGTGAAAGGACTGATTTCGTAGAGATTTATCAGCCGTAACAAACCCCGTGGGATGTGCCAGACCTAAACCTTGTGGTACCTGGGAGGAGAAGTTTCCGTTGGAGCAAAGGAAAGGGGTCTGTCGGACAAGCAGGTGATTGCAACTACCGCAGAGCAGCTCCAATGCATCTGTGCAAGTCCACGGGGTGGCAATATAGACAACCCCTCCGTGGAATGGCTGTCACGTTGGAGATAGTGTCACTGATACCGCAGATCCTTTGGAAAAGGCGCTGTGCCTTCCAAGATCATTAGCCATGCAATTACACCGATACAGAAATTTGAGCTAGATGCTATACCAGCATATTTGCTTCTGCAAATATTTAACACCTGATAGATAACCAACAACCACTAGAACCTGGCATTACTGAAGTAAAATAAAATTCTCTGGAAGAACATTTTGGATTTATTCAGTAGAAAGCAATTTGGAATGTATTTTTGGATCCTGATAGAAACTGCTTGTATATAAAGCTTAGTGGAGAAAAATTTTCAGATCATCCTAACACAAATGTGATTTTATATCCTACCTATTTGTCCTTATATAATTTAATTCCCAAAGGAAGCTACATTCATTCCTTCCATGTCAGCTTGCACTATGCTTAAAGAGAAATGTACTATTTTAGGTTGAATAAATTCTACACAGAATCTTGTCAAAGATTTCTGATTACATGGAGTCATTAGATCGTAGCTGTAAGACGTTGTGTAGGCAGCATGTAATCATGGTCTGACTCAGTTACTGAAAGGGGTCCTACATATGACTTTGCAAAGATTTAGAGCTAAAACCTACAAGTCAGGGAATGTAGAAATATTTTGGGGAGGGTGTTGGGTTTTCCTATTTGTATTCTGTCTGCTCATTATTACTGCCTCATATTCCCCATAGCACAAATACTAGGATTATCTTCCTGTGATTTAGGAGGACAAGAATAACCCAGATGAGTTTTGAGCTCCTGGACTGAACAGTTTCTTGGTATTGACCAATAGTTCAGTGTCTTTCTGCGAAATTGGAAGTTGAAGAACTGCAATTTTGAGGTTCTCTATTGCTGCTTATAAGTGAAAATTGATTTTTCTAGACAAAGGAAGTACAGTAAATGTAGTCTTTTTGGACATCAGTAGACCAGTTGCCATTTGGCTACGACTGGATGTATTAGCTGAGCTAAATAAGACATGAACAAAGAACCAGGTAAAGACCTCATGATGATGGTAAGCTGTGCTGAAAGCAGAAATGGTGGTCGAAGGGGCGGTTACTGGTGCCGTTCCCCAAGGATCAGTTGAGAAACAGTCTTTTGTCATTCTTCCACTAATGGCTAAGGACAGAAACTGGTAGTAAGTTAGTGCTACTCGTGATACAATCTCAGAAGTATTGTGAATGCTGAAAAAAGTATCATTCAGGAATAACTGAGTATCTCAATGTACTGGAGTAGCAGAAACTGAGTGAAATTTAAAATATGATTTTGGCAACTTAGAAAAAGTTCTGATGCAAGCTGGAAAATCCTTAGGTGACACTGCCAAAGGAGAAGAAAGGCGTTAATCAGGAGTTAGCTCATCCACAGAGCTGACAGGGTCATGAAAAAGGCAAGTGCTATCACTAGGTAGGCTGATAGAGAAATTTCAGGTCAAGTTAGGGAAATAGTAATACCTGATTACAAGGCACAGGGAAAATCCATCTGGGCTACTGCATACTGTCCATGTCAAGGATGAAGATTATTTTTGAAGTTTTCTATTCAGGAGATAATGAACAGATACCTTGGAGCATAAAAGGACTGAAATTTTAGACCAACCTTTTAAAAACAGGGAGTACAAAAAAATCAAATTTAAATCAACATGATACGGTTGAAAGGGATGATGTGATGTGTTCACCTTCTGTGGCAGGGGCTGGACTTACAAGATCCCTTCTAATTCTTTATTTTGACCACCCTGCGTCATTGTACGCAATGAGCCTGTGGTAGGCAATACTCCAGGGCTTATCTGACAAAATTCTTTCTTACGACATACACTCTGTTAGATTTTATACAAAGTTTTGAGTGGCAAGTACTTACCTTTTGATAACACTGAAGTATAAACATAGCAGTCTTGTGATGATTGTACTCAAAGAATGAGGATGTGAGTAGTATCTGTGGTATTTGTTCACCCATGTCTCTTTTTTTATTTTTGACCAGTGCAACACAGGGTCGTTGGAAAGGTGAAGGGACCTTTGGTTTCAAGCCCATTTACAAGAAAGATGTTATGTTCTTCAGACCTTGTTCTGTAACGATTAGAGGCGTTAGGGTAAGCAGATTAAGCTTATGATTTTAAAGGTCAGATTTTATAATCCCTTTCATTCTCCATCCTTTTTGTCAGAGCATTTAGTAGAGTTGTCAGAGCATTTACTGAGAAGGAAGAACATGTTTTGGTAATTGTCACGAAAGATACAGTTTTGTAAGCATGCACTATGGGAAACTGAATGTGATGGTGATTTACGAGCACCTTATCTTCCTGATAAAAACCAGTATGAAACATCTATATTCGGTCTGAGGCCAGTGGAATCTTCCTACTCCACATTTGCTACGGCTATATATGTATTTAAGTGAGTTTAAACAGGGGAGTGGCAAGGGGTGTTTCATAACCTTATAGGCGATTACAGTTTATAGCCAAATTATCTCCTGAATTACATTAGCTGAAATCAATGTCTCCCACTAGATGAACAGACTGTTCCATAAAACCTTGACAGATAAAGCATTAATAAGTGTCAGAGCTGGCTTGGTCAATCGAATGATTTGCTGACGCTTCTTTTTACCACAAGCCTGCACTTTCAAGTTTAGTGCCAAAGGTTCACTATATATAGCTGAAGACAGCAGATAGATGTTCTTTTTTTTGCACAGAGTTCTAACTAGCTGCCTGTTTCATTCTCTTCTCCCTGGGGCAGCGTTTTCAGTCAGGAAATCCAAACTATGGTGAAGCTGCGGTTGCCCAATCCTGGCCTGGAGGACAGGATACCTTCCCATACAGAACTTGAGGTCCTTGAGAAAGAAGAGGCAGACTCCAGACCGAAATGGGACAACAAGGCTCAGTATATGCTGACGTGTGTAGGGTTTTGTGTGGGCTTAGGAAATGTGTGGCGGTTTCCGTATCTCTGTCAGAGCCACGGAGGAGGTATGTCTTTAATGTATCTTAACTAACTTTGGCTATAAATTAGGTTTAATCTCTCTTTTGGGAACCAAATGGTGGAATATGTTTAGAACTGTTAGGTTCCTCTAGGAACAGCCATGTTCACCTCTAGAAGACTGTCTAATGGAGAAAGTTATTTCACAGGTTATGAACATCCACTGAGGTCATGTTAGTGATGGAAGAAAAGGAAAGGACGGTTTTTATGTCAGGACACTTTACAGTCTTGCACTGTAATGTACACAACATATTTTCTCAAGCTAAAACTAAAGATACTTTACATACATACACAAATATAATCTATATTTTAAAATATTAGTAAGCTATTTGGGAGTATGATCCTGATCATGATCTCAAATGATCTTTTCATAAAAGTGTTTTTGTTTGTTTTGGACTGATCTGTGTATCGGCTATAGGGTCAGCGTGTATGTAATCTACGGTAGGAGCAACAGCATGAAAGGAGTTAATATTAAGTATTTAGAAGTCATTTAAAATCTGAATGTATGCTATTTACCATATAATTTACTGTGATTCCTCAGGGTTCAGGTTAGGACCAAATGACCATATTTAAAATTTTGTTTCACTGTTTTGCTGGGGTTTTTAAAGATGCTCTTGAGGTGAACCATTACTTAAATATTATTATAACATAAATTTCTCATTTTCTGACAGTCTTTTCTACCCACTACCTATTTGTTACCTGCATTTCACTCTAGGATGTGTGTAAAAAGTGTTTGCTCCTTTGTGATGTGGGATCTTGAAAGAAAATCTCTGGCTTAAGGAACAGTATTTCAAAGTAATTTTCATTAAATGCACACAGTGAGATGTGTAAAAATTGGTCCTCTGAGTTAGAGTAGGGATCAAGGAGGGCTCTGCGGGGAGTTGCTGGTGCATACTCAGGGAAGTTTAACAACAGATGACTCAGTTGCAAGAAGAGATGCTTTTAACTGGTGTTCAGAGTTTGCAGTGCAAACTGAAGGTCACTTGCAGCACAACCAACTCTTGTAACAAATAAGTTACCAGACAGACAAAAAAATCATAACCCCCTTTCCATGTGTGCCAATTTTAATTTGAAAAAGTGAATGTATATCTGCAAAATTCATGGGACTCATTGGCTTCTCAGGTCCTTCTACTTAGTCTTGGAAAGTGGACATGCCCTGTTTCCCAGGGTTGATTTATAGGCACTTTTGTTCTTTCCTATCTATTCTGAGCTGGCTGTTAGAATTGAATCCTGGAAAGAGAAGAAGCTAAGAAACAGAAAAAGTGGCATATGTAATTGAGAACTGCCATTTTATTTC
>NW_010226996.1:13128-31565 GCF_000690775.1 Eurypyga helias
ATTAACATCCAATGAAGAACTTCATATGGACCATGGTTTTCTGACTGATGTCAGTGAAGATTTATGAATTTCTTGTGTGTCTCTCTCAGCACTGTGTTTTAATTGACCCTTTGGCAGCAATTATTTTTCTTTCTCATCATCCTGTGGCTTCTCCTTGCTCAGGAACACTAACAGCCGTTATCCCCAGTTTCTTTTTTCCCTGGGACTCTCTCACGCAAATTTTAAGCAGAAGTTGAAACGCTGCATATAGCAAATAAATTACATACCTGGCTCTGGGGGTAGAGCTACTGGAGAGATGTGTGTCCCTGTAGCCAGAGGTGCTACTTTCCCTATCAATTCTTCTGCATAACACCAAGTGCTGTGACTCATATCAATCCATCAGAGCGGGCAGCAGTGCCTTCCCGTGGCTTCTTGGAAACGACTCCTTAACTTCATCACACGTGAGGGTGGAGAGCTGTTGTGCAGCCCCTCTTCTTTCCCTGCTGTTCAGTGCACCTCAGCCTCTCCTCGTAGGTCTAAATCCAGCTCCTGCCACCACTGCCATCCTCTCATTACAGTGCTTGTTCTCCAATTTCTCCCTCTAGTCAGAAAAAAAAAGGTTCTTGCTGTTCTTTGGATGGACAGGTGTGCATTTTAACGTGTAACTACCCATATTGTAAAAACAGATCCTGAAATTCTTGTTTCTGAAGATGGTTTGGTGTTGACATTTTCCACCTCATGAGATTTTTCTGGCTCCTGCATCTCTGATTCCTATTCAGCCATGCTCACAGCATAGCAAACACCCACTAGATGCAGCCTTCTGCATCGTCTCTGCACAGACACTCTTAGGTCTGGCTTCAGCTACCTCCGGTTGGAAATATGGATTTACTAGGCATTTCTGACAAGTTTTGCCTTGGTCTTTGCCGCTCAACATGGTGGCCAAGGTGATTTATTCATCTTTACATTTGTGTGGCTCACTCAGGGACACAGATGTGCCCTTATAACAGAGTCGGGGAAAGCTGCAACGTTATGCATCTTCTTCGGTTTAAATTGAAAGCAGGGAGGTTTAGATTGGATATCAGGAAGAAGTTCTTCCCTGAGAGGGTGGTGAGGCACTGGAACAGGTTGCCCAGAGAAACTGTGGATGCCCCATCCCTGTAAGTGTCCAAGGCCAGGCTGGATGAGGCTTTGAGCAACCTGGTCTAGTGGAAGGTGTCCCTGCCCATGGCAGGGGGGTTGGAACTGGGTGGTCTTTAAGGTCCCTTCCAACCCAAACCATTCTGTGATTCTATGATTCTTCCAAGTTAACTAATAAAAACCACACACGACACTCATGAGCACACGAGGGAAACTCCCTTTTCCCCTAGTCTGTGCAGTGCCTTTACCCTGGATGGTGTACGTTTTCACACTTAGTGTCCAAGCTATGTCTTTGCTGACTCCTGGCTGCAGAGCAGCAGGACCACAGATGGGGATTATGCTGCTCCTCAGTCTGTCCCTGGTGTGATTATTTTATAGAGCCCTAAAGCTCACTTCGGATATGATGGTGGGTTATGGCTGTGCATTAAGAGAGAGGGAAAAAAAAATACAGCTATTTACCACACAGTAAGTATCTTCAGGGGATGAGAAAATGTCCTGTGTGCTCGCATAATAAGGCATTGTCTAATAAGATGCATGCAGAATCAAGGTCACATGGACTACCTCATTAAAGTAGTTTCTAATTTCTGAGGGTTGGCTTTACTGCCTTAACTTGTTTCTTTTTGAAATAAGAGTTATATTGATGAACGTTTGGAGTAATTTAGCACAGGTGAGGTCTGGTAGCAAGGATGTAGGCAGTATTTCAGCAAGGACACTCCCAAATGAGGTTGGATGTTCACCTGCTTTATGAATCAGTGTTTTCACATTTTATATCCCTCACGAAACACAAACGGACTATAGCGCAGTATAAAATTTACCCTTGTATTACCTGGACTTCAGGGAAGGTGGATTTTTTTTTTTCTCTGCAAATGGACTGTAGTGAGATAGTTAGGAACACTGAGTTTATAGACAACTCTTGTTTTCAGATGTTTGAAGTTAAATCTAGAATTATTTGAGTGCTGCTTCTTCCTAAATACACCACCGTGGCAGTTTGTTAACATTGCGATACCCAAGTATACCAAAAGAAATCAGTGGTTACATAATTTACTTACTTTTCATAGAATATGAGTTCATGTTTTTTAAAATGGAATATTTACCTCCATGAAATTTAGTAAAGCACATTTTATCCCTTTCACCTCTGAAAAGTTGTAAAATACATCATTACCAGAAGCGAACTAGATTTCAATATACAAACAATGTAAAACCTACGATGTTTGCCTCAGTGCTTTCACCAGCTTAATGAGATTGAAATTTCCTTTCATTTGATAGCTATCTCTGACATTACAAACAGCTTTTGTTTAACCTTTATTGAGCAACGTGTCATTTAATCAACAGCTAAACATTTTTGTTTCATCCCTGATGAGTATTATAAAAAAGAGGATGTATATTTAATGTTTAAATCACTGTTAAAAACCAAGTCTTTAAGTCTGCAGCTCGCATATGTCTGCAGCAAACCTTGCCACTGTGTGAGGGAGAACTTTTTCATCTCGGTGCATGCCACGCCGAATGAAGTGGCAGTAATGACATCAGCAGTTCCTCACTGGTACGGGTACTCTCACTACATTTGAGGTCTAAGAATATGGTAGTATAGAAAAACATTTCCGTCTGAAGCCTACCTGTCTTCCCTCCATGAGGAATTATGTGAAAACAATTATAATTTTTTCAATTTCACACTAGAAGGTCTTAGATTAAAGGAAGAGTAATAGCTCTACAGATATTCAAACCAAATACTATGTGTTCTGAAGTACTGAAACAGGATGAGAATCTAATATCTCAGCTGTAAGCTTTTCAGACTGGAAGATTACTCATTGTTTATATACATCTATACAGCATTTATTTTCAGATCATTGGTTTATTTGTTAGGTTCATAAAACTGTGACAGCTTAAAAAGCATTGATTTTTTTTTTTTTTAATGTCCCAAAGAGCAGCTTTGCAGAGTCATTATCACTTATTTCTCCATTATAGCTTCTTTCAGAAAGGTTGAGGAGAAACAGAGAAATGGAAAATACAGCAGAGTTGGGTTTATGAGCTGGCTGTTAGAATTGAAGCCTGGAAAGAGAAGAACCTAAGAAAGAGAAAAGAAGTAGCATACGAAATTGAGAACTGCCATTTTATTTCTCTTGGAGATATACCAATATTCCAACAGCTAAATATAGGTAGTTGTACTTATTTGTCCAGTTCTGACATGGCACAACTGGCATTTTTAACTCGTCAGAGCTGCCCTACTCTACATGGCTAGCCTTCAAGCTAGAAATGTTCTAGTTGTATCTGTTTGCATACGAATATTGCATAGGGATTCTGCACTGTGTGTGTACCTGTACACCAGATACTTCATGTCTCTGATAACAAAAGGGGTGGCTGGAGACCCACCTTCTCCATTTTTGCCTATCCCAGGACCTGAAGTTTGTTTCCCAGTGGTTCCAAGGTAGTGAGGGAGCTGGGGAGCTGTAAGCACATGGTCGGACAGCACACCTTTTTCTTGTGATAGATGGCTCCGTGAAGGGCATCCTTTCTCTTTTTTGTGGCTGTGCAAGGAAGGTCACGAAGTCCCTTTATCTGAATCCTCTGTCCAAGATGTGTCATGCTTAGAGACTTCCTTCATGGTATCTTAATGAAGGTACCTCTGTAAGTCTCTTGAGACCTCAGGAAACCCCCGGAGGTCGGTAGAGCACTCGTGGCATGTCCACCACAGAAGATGGGTCAGTGCTGAGGCTCTTGCAGGACATTTGATGCACTGTGCAGTAGAGACAGTGCTGTGGCCAAATCCTGCTATCCCGGAGGGTGAGCGTGATGTCTACTCAGACTGCTAGAGCTGTGTGAGTGGAGGTTTGCATTTAGGGTTTTCAAGAACGTCTCGAGCATGGAAGAGTTGGAGCCCAAATCAGAATATCGATCAGCCTGTTTTGTACTGAAAGTGAAAAGTTGAGACTACCTTTGAGTGCTTTCTAAGGGAAATGCTTCTATTGCTTCATAAGAAACAGCCGGATCTTCCCTCCCTTCTGCTAACAGAGATGGTAACTGCCAAAAAAAAATATCTTCTTCGACAGGTATGATAAGCAACAAGTGGTTGTAGATTGAAAGGACTGTAAAGGCTGTCTATTTCCTTACACAACAAGATCTTTGACCGGGAGGAATTTCTAATCAAGTCCTTAAGTGATCTTACTGTGACCTGATGAAAACAAAAAGTGACATGTCTCCATTAGGAGCAAAGATGGTTAAGCAATGCGCCTTAGCAGCACTAACTGCCAGTCCATCAAGAGACAATCTAAAATCACTGCAGGTTGAGTTTCAAAGGGTGACAAGGACTTACCCTGACTGCAAATGAGGAGTATTTGCATCAGGTAACAGTACAGATCCATCTTCTGGACTTAATTACTACCCTTGCTGAGGAAGGGCTTCACCAGAGGGAAGTGACATTGTGGTAGCGCAGAGACCTAGCCTGCATCCAAAAGTGGAGCTAAAAAGATCCAGATGGAGCAGCCCTATAAACTCTGTAGGTTCAAGTTTCAGACGCTTAGGAGGTGTCTTGGGTTTAAAGCAGAGAGAATGCTCTGGAACTAAAAATTGCTGTTGTAAACACAATTATCTTCTCCTTTTATCATCTTAACCCCATGAGGGTTTCTGGACAGTGTGACAGGAGGGAAACTGTGTGCCCATCTGACATGAGATTGGAGCCCACGATGTATTTTTGGGTGCTTGCAGCTCCACGCATAGATACAGCTATCTTTGTGTCTGTGAAAGGCCAGGGACTCTGTGTGTGGAGGTTGTCCCACTGACCCTCCCATGTAGAAAGCAAGCCATGGGGATGTAAGGGGACAGGTCTCAACAGTGAGAGGGATTTTTGCATACACTGCAAAAATCCTGTTTTCTATGAAAGCAAGAACAAAACAGTTGGGAGAGGTGAAATAAGTTGGGGTATCCATAGAGAACAAACTCTATGAACCCAAATCTGCGTTGATTGTATGTCTAATCATATGAAGAGGGGTCCTTACGTGCACACTTGTGCACGTTCCAGCACAGCTAAGCCAGTTTATACAGGCAAAATGGGACAAAACTTTGGAAATGCCAGAAACCATGTGAAAGGACAGAGGGAATTAGTTCCTTGCAATGACTGAGACTGACACAGTTTCAACAAATCCCAGTACCTCTGTCAGAGTTGGGTAAGACTTTTGCATCCTCCACAATGACCCTGGAGCACAGGCAGCTGAAGCGTACACCACCGTTACTGGTGTAGTCACCTTTCAGCAGCCAGCCAACAAGGCATGGAGAGAGAACTGCCCTGTTACATCTGAGGGTCTGGAGCACACGTCCTGTGAGGAGCGGCTGAGGGAGCTGGGGGTGTTTAGCCTAAAGCGGAGGAGGCTCAGGGGAGACCTTATCGCTCTCTACAGCTCCCTGAAAGGAGGTTGTAGGGAGGCGGGTGCTGGTCTGTTCTCCCGGGTAACTGGTGATAGGACAAGAGGAAATGCCCTCAAGGTGTGTAAGGGGAGGCTTAGATTAGATATTAGGAAAAACTTCTTCACTGAAAGAGTGGTCAGGGATTGGAACAGGCTGCCCAGGGAAGTGGTGGAGTCACCATCCCTGGGGGTGTTCAAGGAGTGTGTAGACGTGGTGCTTGAGGACATGGTGCAGTGGGTATGATAGTGATGGGTTGGTGGTTGGACTGGATGAGCTTATAGGACTTTTCCAACCTTTGTGATTCTGTGATTCTGTGACACGAGCTGCTCCTGCTGCCAGTGATTTTGTAGAAGTCCCTGGAGTGGAGGAAAGGCAGAAGGGAAGAACCTTGTTTTGGAAGTGATCCTACTACCTATAAAATTGAAATATGACCTATGTGTTTCACGTTTGTGATGTGAAAATACATATTCAGAAAGACACGAGTCAGGAAGTGATTGCTTTAGCACTGATACCATTTGTAATGATAGCTCAGCTAAAACCACAGTGCTAAGTTTGGATTTGCAACTAGAGGAGTTTAGTCTCCTCAGATCTAAGATGGACCACCATCCTTCATTTCTTTCTGGCATTGCAAAATAGCCACTTTCTTCCAAGGTGAGAGAGCACCAGCTTGAGGCTCCTAGATGTAACAGGTAGCTGCTCTCCACTACTGTAAGGCTTTTGTTCTTGCAAGGACTACGTGGTCTCTGGAGAAGGGAATGTAGTTGTGAGAAGTGGGGAAGAAAACAAATGATGATGTCCATACCATCCATTTCCAAAAGTGACGGACTAACACAAAAGAAAAAGAGGAAGAGTCAGCAGAGTCAGAAGTTTAGCAAACTTCTGTACAAATAACAATTCATAATAAGTTCAGGTTTTCACTAATTAAAAATACATTCAAAAAGTCATTTATTCTTCTCTCCCCTTTGAAACCACTTCAGTTTGTCAGTCTCTGGTTTTACAGTGATAGTTCTTAATGCATATGAGCTGAGCTACACCGATTTTGAAAAGTGTTAAATCTTTAGTAAGATGTTTTTGTGCTGCTAAACAACATACTTTACTGAAATCTGAGAATATCACATATACACAACTACCTTTGTCAACTGGCTTCAACAAAAAATACATTTGCTGGTTCAACAGTCATTAGATGTGTGGCATGTGTATTTTCAAATTGTCAGCATTTGGAATAGCCTTTTATGTATTAAAAACTACTGATTTTGATTAGTAAATCTTAAAAATGTCAATGAAAGACAGGTGAGTAACTAGCATTACTTGAATTCCATGGGAGTGGAAAGCAAAAAGCACAGCTGGCCAATTTCTTTATAATAGGGGTCACTTGATACAACAACATGGTTTTCAGCAGACTTTATTAAAGAAAAAGGAGACTTTGCAGTACTTGTCATTTCTAAAACCCTGGTGTAGACAACATCAAGAAGATACCCCATGGAGCAGAGAAGCATGCAGTTCAGCTCTTCCAAAAAACATCCTGCTGCCTTGATTTCAAAACAATAGTTTCCATTCTTCAGATTTCCTCTTTCACTGTTACCTGATTTTCATCGCATACATGAGGAAGAAGTCAGCAAATACCCAGATCTGAACTGTTCACATACTGATTTGCATTTTTTTAAATGCACTTATATTATTTACTGCCTATTATTAGGAAGTTAAAGAAGTTTTATAATGATAGATAACCATAAAGTCAGTATGTAGCAATTTTCAAGCATTTGACTCTGCACTTTGGTATTCCACTGTGGTGTTACATGTTTTCTCCGTCTCTGAGGTACACTTTATTCAGCAAAAATTTAATTTATAAAATTTGTCCTATACTGACCAGCCTTGTCATAATTAACAAAACTTGAACCCTGAACTTCAGAAGTCTTCTACTCAAACATAATAGCTGTTGAACACAATTGCAAGGAAGTTATTTGTTATTTTATGTAGACAGACCCAGGCTCCTGCCTAATCTTTCGAGGCATCTTGCTTAGTTCTTTGAACTACTTTGTGTAATTTGCATGATTCACAGTTATAAACCCATAACCTTTTGCAGGAAAAAAAGGAAGTAATTCCAGGAAAGTAACTACCTTTCCTCCACTTGCAATCCAAAGTTGTCTTCTTCAAAGTTTAACCTTGGGCGTGTATAATTTGTGTTTATGTTTGTCACTTGGGAAAAATAAGAATTCCTACCTGAAACCACAATACGTAAGGAAGTCCCCTGCTTGGGCAATCAGGCAAAAGCAGTGCTCAGAAACTGGAGAAATGTTTCCACAAGTATGCCTACAGCTGACTAGCTGTTTCACAAGCTCTCAGAACTGAAGTTTGTGGTTTATTGTAGTACTTCATTGATGGGAAACATCTTTTTTTGTTGTTGTTTTCTTATCTATTTCAGGAGCCTTCATGATCCCTTTCCTGATTTTGCTAGTCCTGGAGGGTATCCCCCTGCTTCATCTTGAGTTTGCCATTGGCCAAAGGCTGAGGAAAGGCAGTGTGGGCGTCTGGAGCTCTATTCACCCCACCCTGAAAGGGGTTGGTAAGTCTGAAGATGATACAAAAAGCCACATGGGAAAGCCCAAGTCTCTGAACTGATAACCTGAAGAGCAAAACATGCTTTTATTCTAGCGAGCCATAAGAAATTCTGGGATCTGTTCCTTTTTCCTTTTCACTAACTCTTCACTGATACGTCACACTAAGCATTCTAAGGCACTATGGCGATTTTGTGTCCACGTTCCCAGGAATTATGGCTCCAGTAACCTTCCTCTAATCTGAGACCAATTTCAAGCTTCAGAGATATTTTCTGTATTCATAGATATTGGCTGTTTTTGCCATTAGGATGGTTGTTTAACTGGGCCAAAACTTTGTTCTGTAACTGTTCTGTGGAAAATTAATGGTTGAATCTTTTGCTCAGCTGCTCTACTGGCCTTCACCTCCATGTAATGTTACTATCTTATATCTGAGAGAGGTACCGCTCTGAAAGCCATGGAGACAGTGTTTTGCAAAAATGCTTCTTCACATCTGTATTAGACTTCTGAGTGTTCAAACCCTCTGCCTGACAATGTAGTAAAAGCAGCATGGTGCAAACACAGCATTAAAAACTCCGCCGACACTGCATTACTCGGGAAACAGAGGATGTGCCATCTGAACGTCAGGAAACACTGGGAAGGTGACTGCCCACTGGCACAGATTGCACACGGAGGTTGTGGAGTCTCCATCCTTAGAGACAGCAAAAAGGTGCCTGGGCATGGTCCTGGGCAGGGGTTTGGACCAGATCATCTCCAGAGGTCACTTCCCTCCTCGGCTGCTCGGCGATTCTGTGATTCCCACACACTTGAAAGGGAAGAAACACAGCCAGTTAGGAGTGTTGTTGACATCTGCTGCACCTGTAAATCAGTTACAAAAGATTTTTGTTCATTGCATCTGGAATTTTTCAAACTTCTTTGGAATCTAAGAGCACTCAGGAGTTAATCATTAACCTTTACTATCTGCCAGAGAAGTCACCAGAGGTCGATCACTTGGGAGCAAGTGGAGGAGAGATACCAGCTTGAATCCTGCACCATTTCACAGACCGTGCCTCCTGACACCTATCCATCCCATACAAGAAAGATTAGCCAAACACCTCCCCTGACCTCTGCAGTGACAATTTGGGTCTCATTTAGGCAAAACCCCAAGTCAGTTGAGCTTTACATGTAACCAGCCTCCCAAACTCCCTAGATAGCAATGGACAAGACTCTGCACAGGGTAGTGTAGTGGCTGTAGGGTGTTAGTGTACCCATGATGTTGGCTCCTAAGTGGGTGTCAGATTCAGTCCCACAGCAGGTTTGGGCTGTACGGCTATGTAGGACTCACCTGTCCAACCTTCAGGTAGTGAATCCACCTACATCCAAATAAAGAGAGGAAAGAGGAAAGGCTACAGACCATAGAATTAGGGTGGGGAGGAGAGTGGGGGAAGATTGAGGCTCATACCATATAATCGATATGTCTTGAAGACTGAGAGTATTGAAATTTACACTGTGTTCTGATTTTATTTTTTTCAGGCATAGCGGCAATGTTTGTATCCTTCCTGGTGGGTCTGTATTATAACACTATTATTGCCTGGGTAATGTGGTATTTCTTCAACTCCTTCCAAGAGCCCCTGCCTTGGAGTAGCTGTCCTCTCAATGACAACAGAACAGGTATATTTTATGAAAGAATGTATTTTGTTGCGCAGCACATTTTTCCATTTGTAGCGATTAGCCTAATCCAGCCTGTTTCTGTAAAACAACAGTAAGGCATGGCAGTCCTGTCAGGAAGATTGTGCTGTTTTAATACTTGCGTTTTGTAAAAATTCACATTATATAAAATGTGATCAATGCTTAATCTTTAAGACAAACTTAGACTTTTTACATGAAACTTCGGGGTTGATTTTGACAGGTATGTGTACATACAGAATATTCACAAAGTGCAGGCCTAGCATAAACATTAACATTTTCCAGATTTGGACAATGTGTTCCATCCATCTCTTCATCAAGAGCCCTCCGTGAGAGATGCATAATCCCTGTGGAACACCTGTATCTCAAAATGACAACAGTCTACAGCTCCTTGGAGGCTGCTGGGTGACAGCAGCTTTGCTTTCTGCAGTCAGCCCTGCATGAAACTGTATGAAGCGGGTTTTTCTGGTGGGTCAGTGACCCGCCCGTCAGACAGCTTTGCTCCTCTCCTCCCAGAATAAGTATAAAAAGCCTCATTTAAGGGCAGGCCCGGGCAGAATACTGCACAGGTCAGCGCATTGCAGGGAGCGGGGAATCCAACCTGAGCCGACAAGACCTTGAACCATGCCCCACCAAAGAGAAAGACAAAGTATTGCTGAGCTGAAGGAGCTGTGGGAGGGGAAGAGCCGCTTGGCTGCAGGAAGCTGTGGGCAGGTGCCCAAGCTCCATCAGACAAGAAAGAGCAGGATGCATGCGGAAAGCGCAAAGTCATTTGGGTTTTTTTCTAAGATGAGGTAGGAAGTGTACAGTCATTGAAAAACATCTGCCTAACTGCTTTTCTTCTGCTAAAAAGAAGATATTCCATGCAATATACATACATTTATACTCAGGAACCCTCTCCACGCTTTATTTGGCACAAGAGGATTCTAGCCTCACAATTTTGTAGGAAAAAAGAAACACTATAAAGACAGAAGAGTCTTTGAGTGACCCTCAAAGATTTTATCCGTATGGCTGAATTAACAGAAATAACAATAAATTCTGTATTAAAATCACTGTTAAAAAAATTCTCTCTTATATCTCTCATTTTTCCATGAAACCAGACTCTAGGAATTTGAAATTTGCCATCAACAAATTCATTGGCATTAGGTAGTATAATTTAGAACACTTGTGTTTGTTATTTAACTGCCTGGTTTTTTCAAGATAAAAAAATGACATACAGAATGAAAACTGTTTTGTGGTTACAGATTACATAGCAGAGTGTTCCAAGAGCTCTCCTGTGGATTATTTCTGGTACAGAGAAACTTTAAATATCTCCACTTCCATTGACGATTCAGGCAGTATACAGTGGTGGCTTTTGTTATGTTTAACGTGCGCATGGGGTGTCCTGTACGTGTGCACAATCAGAGGCATCGAAACAACAGGAAAGGTACTCTCGTTTGTTTTTTTTATGAGATTGTATTCATTCTACTGTTGTGATTCCTTATTCACGCAGACTTAATCATACTGTAGAAACTGATTCTTTCTTGAGTAAAATCATGTGTAAAATTTTGTGTGTCATTGCTGGGGCTGCTTTTTGAAGAAGGAAACTGGATGAAATGGAATTCGTCGAATCACAGAACGGTTTGGGATGGAAGGGACCTTAAAGACCATCTAGTTCCAACCCCCCTGCCATGGGCAGGGACACCTTCCACTAGACCAGGTTGCTCAAAGCCTCATCCAGCCTGGCCTTGAATTTGATTCAATTTGATTTAATTCAATTTGATTTAATTTGATTGGATTGCATTTATGAGTAGGTTTTTGTGAGATATCCACCTTTTTTGTTCTTATAGGTGCTAGTAGTTCTTTAGCAGTTACCACCTTAACGTTAACCTTTATTGCAGGATTGAGGGACTCTGTTTTTTGCTATGGCCATTCTCTTCAAAGCATACATGTACATATTTATTTGGGTTTGTGCTGGTTCTTAGTATTATCTCTCTAAGACTGACCAATGTTCTGCTGCCCAGCGAAGCCCTAAGAGCCCATCCTTGCATCAGCAGCATCAACCTGATCTCAGTGTAGTTTATTTTTTATGCTTCTTTTGAATGATCTGACTTGAATTTCAACAATGACATTTTGTCTTTATAGAGCATGGTAACTGCAAAAACGTTTATTATCAAAATGCACCGCACCTACTCTTGAACAATGCCCTGTAGTATGTTCTGACTCGCTTGAAACTTGCCATTTGCAGTCACAGTACCATGTTTATTCCTCTCTTTTTTCCCTGTGGTGTTGGTTTTAGTCAAGTGTTCAGTTTCATTTGAGTGTTTTATTTACATGCTTCTTGTGCAGGCCGTGTATGTAACATCAACTCTTCCATACCTTGTGCTTACCATTTTTCTCATCCGTGGCTTGACACTGAAAGGATCAACCAATGGAATTGTGTATCTCTTCACCCCTAATGTAAGTCATTGTGTGGTTCATCCCTTAGTGAAACACGATGTAGTTCGCTCTGCCATTAACAACTGATTGAAAATTAGTCCCCTTTTTCCGACTTTTCAAACAGACACCTTTAGAGTCTTGACTGTGGGAGGTGAATCCTTTGCATCAGATATAAAATATACACATACACACACTCACACACGCATTCCCTCTCTTAATCAAAACCCGTTTCAGAAAATGAAGGATCACAGCAGTGCAAAGGAGTTGCCTTAAGGGAGCTTGCTTTCTTTTCCTGTATTCTGGGTAAGGATGAGTCTAACTTGAAAGCACACATGGTCCAGTTGGGAGTAGAACCGACATATAGTATGGCTATACGGACACAGGACCTTAAAGAATGGTTTAACCATACAACAGTTTTTAAACAAAATTAAAAAGGGTTTAGCTTTCCTTGAGAAGACCTCTGAATGGACATTATTAATGCTAAATAATAAACACTTTTTCCGGAAACAGGCACAGTTGCTGTCAGCTATGGAAAGTAATTTGTTTATCGATTTTCAAAATACTTGTGGAAAGCATACGCATAGTTTTTCTTTTGGGGAAAAAAGTAAGTTTGACAAAAGTTTTGACCTGTAAACATTCTTCAAAAATTGTGAGCTCTGCACAGTTAATGTTCTTGCTTTAATTATTGTTTTAAATCCCCCATATTCAGTCTAAATAGCAATGTTGTGTATGCTTAAAGCTGTATGTCTGATGCCTCAGGTTACTGAGCTGGCTAACCCAGTGACGTGGCTGGATGCGGGTGCTCAGGTGTTTTACTCCTTCTCCCTGGCGTTTGGAGGCCTCATTTCATTCTCCAGTTACAACTCTGTTCAGTAAGTAGCCAGGAAAAAGCCAAAGTTTATATGAATATTTTATTCTTCCAAACGAGGCATATCCACTTCTGCCCTGCTGTTACAAGTAATTACTTGGGACCGGGACAGCATCCTTTTAGCTATGTAAGGCACATCTCTGCCTGATCCTAGTTCCCGAGCCAGGATTTCAGGTTCCAGTGCTGGCTGATCTCCTGCAGAAAGATGTGGTGTTGCACAGAAGAAAGAAGGGGACTGGCTGCCCACCGCCAGCTGATGAGCAGGAGCTTCCTTTGCCGGAGTGCTCAGTTCTGCCCTCTCTCTGCACACTGTTGGAGCTGGGTGGTGGTACACACATTTCAAAGCAATTTACAGACCATGGTTTAAATCTTTTGCTTAGAGGTTAGAAGATAAATCCAGGAGTTTTGAAATTCAAATTCAGTTCCTCCCTTTTTACATGCGGCGGGGCCAGGGGAGAGATGGAGTACCAACTCCCATCACCCAGGGAATGACCCGCTCAGCAAATCACAACATGGTGCTATATTCTACACTCACCCTCCCAGGATCAGCCATCAGTGCCTCTTGGTGCCTTCCATCCCTTCAGCACTGTCCTCTTGAAAGACAAACTACGCAGCATTCCCTGAACCTAATACTTTTGATGAATGTCTCTGAATTAAGTTTTACTTACGTATTCAGAAACCTGTGTTTCAGTTTTGGCTCAGGTTCGACCACACCACACCAGCATTTCAGTGGCTGATGTAATTCCCTGACACCACTCTTGATTTCAGATGGTTTTCAAAAGTTCATCTGGAACTTTTGGTGCCTGCAAGTCTCAGTGTGAGATGACAAGCCCCGCTTCAGGTCCAAGTCAATGTTCCTACAACCATGAGGAGCAGGGCTGGTAATGTTCTTGTGCTGGTTTTGGCTGGGATAGAGTTAATTATTTCACAGAAACTACTATGAGCCTGTGCTTTGGATTTGTGTTGAGAAGAATGTGGATAACCCACTGATGTTTTACTGCATCTTTCCAAAAGACCCAAAGAAAAGGAGCAGTGTCCTCCTACTTTTCCAACACACAGGGCTGTGACACCAGGCCACAGTCCTTCACTTGTCAATCATCCATAACTTAAGGAAGAAACTGCAGAAAGTAATGAAATTCCCATGGAGATATAAGAAAAAAAAGTTAAAATACCATAGTGTTACACTGTGGTGTTGGGCAACCTGCAGTCCAGCACCAGCTGGACCAGGTGTGAGTGACTCTGCTCCCAGGTGGTTTGGGAATAGAAATATCTCAGTAAATACCGTGAGGTATTTTAATACCATCAGAGATTCACTCATTCATAACCAGGAGGAGCTTGAGCATCTTACTTTCTCTAAAGGGAGGAAATATTTGTATATCAAGCCTGTCACTTAGAATCTCACGTTAGAGTGAAAGAACTGACACAAGAGTGTAGCAAGGAATTTTAGTTCAATGCTTTCTGCCCACTAGAAATGTATTTTCAATGCTATAAATGAGGTGTCACAGGTCTTGGATGGACAGGCTTGTCTTTCCTTTCCTCTTGAAGGTGATCAGAAAGTTAAATATGACAACATCAAGTTAATCTCAACAGCCCTCTCGTGCCCAAGAGAAATACAATATCTAGAGCTTTACAGCCTTCTCATAAAACCATTAACTAATTTAATATTGATTCTTTATCTTCTCTCTCAGACAAAAGCCTCTTTCTGGCTCTGCAATTTTTTCATCTTAGCACAGATATGCAGCAGAGAATTCTCTACAAAGCAGTTTAACTTTCCCAGTGCAGTAGCTTGTCTCACTGACCATATCAGCGTAATGTTCCATCGTGTTTCCAAAACTTGAGGACATTCTGAATCATCTTTCCAACAATCAAATGAAACTGTTCCCAAGTGCTCTTGGCTACTGCAACTTCACCATACCAAAGTGCTATGGAAACTTTTGGTCCCGTTTTTCCCTTCTGACTGTCCAAATTCAAACCCAAATCTTTCACCAACACCCCAGCAGATAAAGTATGCTTATGCCAGTGTATGTCTGCTGACATGCATGCCAGGCATGAAGAGGAACTACTCTTTTTTCCCTTCATGGTATTCTTTCCATGAGCCAGACATGGAAACAACTCACAGTTATTCCTTATGAATAGGATTATTTGGGGGGCGGGGAGGGGAAGCATAGCTATTAAATTGCTTAAGACATCAATTTTTAATTCACTAAATCTGTCTTTAACAGCTGTACTTGTCTATTCTTAGAGACCATACTGGTGCACGTAGGCATCTGTAGACTACTTCTCTGTTAGTCTCAGTAGCCAGTTTTTAGTATTTGTTATAGGAATGTGTTTGAAATCAATTCTTTCTTTCTCTTTGAATTGCAGCAATAACTGTGAGAAAGATGCCCTGATTATCTCAGTGATCAATGGCTTCACATCCATCTATGCGGCAACTGTCATATACTCCATTATTGGATTCAGAGCCACAGAAAGATACGATGACTGTTTTGACAAGTAAGTTACTGAAAAAAACCCAAACCCCAGATTATACAGGTATGTGTTTGGCTGAGACACCTCTGTTAGCCTGATAATGGATTTAATATTTCTGAACAATTGCAGCTCCTGATCCACATGGTATCGGACCACTCATTACTTCAAAAAATTTAAATCATGTGGTATCAACCCCATAGGGAGTGATAATTATTTGAGCCACCTTATTTCCTAGATAAAGGTTGCATAAGCAACCATATTTTACATTATTCCTTGATATATCCAAAAAGCAACCAGGGAAGAAGAGGATATTCCATATTTTAATGTGTTGGATTTGTTTTTTAAACAGTTCTTTCAAATGTAGCTGCAGTTTATCTAACAATTTCTATTTACATAAAGCTAGATCCAGTTTGTGATTTCACTAAAACATGCTAGAATATCTAAAGTTTTAGAGGTAAATGTGAAAAATTAATAATTTCAACAATGTATATGAAACATGTTGTGAAGGAATGTATTTACTTAACTGGATAAGGCAAGTTTCAATAAAACTGGTTCTGTAAATAATGGAATTTTACACTACATTCTTCAAAAACAAGCAAACAAACAAAGGGTATTAGGTTGCTGCTGCTGCTGCTGCTCTTTCTACTATGGCTGATGTCAAATCCTCAAAGGTGTCCTGACATGGTGGCCATGCAGTCTGCCTTGGAGATCACTTGCAATGAGCCACGGAAAGCACGGCCTGTTTTCAGGAAGCTCCCCATGACCAGGCTGTTCTGACAGTCCTGCAGAGTCCTGGCCACAGCTGGGTCACAGTGGAGGCACCTCGGGTTCCCATAGAACACTGGGAAATCACCCGAAGTAATTAATTAAATTCTTCCCATTTTCATTCATTAGATGAAGCTCTACCAACCACTGGAAAATTGTCTAGAAACACTGAAAAAAGAAAATAATCACAATAATCGATGCCTGCTGAGTGGACATATGGCATGAATGTAATACATCCTGGTCCCTGTGCCAGCTCTGTATTTAGGTTGCCTCTGGAGGGCTCCAATGCTTAGGCCTCATCAGGGGTACCTAAATTTACCAGAGGAATTCAGACTCTATTCTCATCGGGGCTGCCAGACCCTACAGGTTCCAGTCAAGTGCCTCCACATCAGCTGTAAAAGTGCATGATACATAACTGCAGGCACCTTACACATGCCCAGAAGCTGCCCAGTCTGGGAACTGGTGCCCAGTCTGCCGTGCAAAGATGGGCACGTCATTTCGGCACAGGACCCTGGCGTGACTATCCATTTAGCTGTCAGCTGTGCCGTGACAGACGGTATCAGACTCACCTTGGAAGAAGAAACAAAGAATTGCACATGCACAAAGCTGCTGGACTTCCCAGTCTCAAAATCTGATCTTGACCAACAGAAACATTGCTGCCTTTGCGTCTTTATATTGTGCTCTGAATAACTTGCTCGATGGCAAAAACGAATCCTGAGGAAGCTTAAAGTAAATAATTTCAAGTTACTTGTATTTCACTTTTTCAGAAATATTCTCACCCTGATGAATGCATTTGATTTGCCAGAAGGTAATGTAACCCAAGATAACTTTAAACAAATGCAGCAGCTATGTAACATGACTGATCCGATGAAGTTTGCAAACCTGAATTTTGAAACCTGTGATCTGGAAACTTTCCTGAATGATGTAAGTTTAACACCCTGACTGATATTGATACCATAAACACAGTAGGAATGCACAGCAATTTTAAAATTGCCTAATGCATTTTCTTCTGAGGTTGTTGTTTTCTTATATATTTCCACTGATTGATTGAAATTGGCTTGGAATGCTCTTGAGATGAAGAATTACTTTTTTTTTTTTACCCCGTTTTGCTTTTGAAGAGATAAACTGTTTAATTCCTCTGACTAGTATTGGCAATCTGTCAGACTAGTAACTAAAACCACAAGCTTTCTAGGCTGACCTCACGCAGCTGGCAAAATAGCAGCAGGTATTTCTCTGGAACTAGCTGGTTGCAGCCGCACAGGGACAAGGTGATGAGGGAAGAGGCTCCCAGAGTGAGGAAGCAGCTGGAGCAAGCCCTGACCCCATCAGTACGAACGTGTCACTGCAAAAAAAGAATGGATGTTGACAACGGGGGGGGGGGAAGTTACAGGAAGAATTAAATACACCTTTTTATTTGGTTTAAAAGGCGGCGGATTGCAGGTGAAAATAGGCGTCCATAAAATTCCATGAAATAGAATATGTATTATAATTACAGTAAATATAAGGCTGCGTTAGGAAGTCTTTGTGGAAACAAAAAGCCCAAGTATTGCGGCATGGTGCAGCGCACACCAAGTCCAGCCAATGCCAGTGTAAATTTAAGTGCTGGTTGGTGTTAATAAGCCTAACTTTGGAGCTTCTGAATTCTTCCACAGGGAGTTGAAGGAACTGGCCTAGCCTTTATTGTCTTCACGGAAGCTATCACCAAAATGCCGGTCTCACCTCTGTGGTCCATCCTCTTCTTCATCATGCTCTTCTGCTTGGGTTTGTCATCTATGTTTGGAAATATGGAAGGCGTGCTCGTGCCGTTACAAGATCTTAAGATCATACCCCCCAGAGTGCCTAAGGAACTTGTTACTGGTAAGCGGTTTTATAGAGACAAGTGACTTCCCCCCTCCCCAGGGAATAGCTTGTATGCTGAAAAATCAACCCCCCACTCATCTCCTTTCTGATCTGGCATGGTCCTAAGGCTCCTAGATAACCTACTGAGGAGTTCTGCCTGTCCTCCAGCGGGGCAGCTCCTGTGAGGCTCCTTCTGAGCCTGCTGACCCTGAGGCTTACCCGTCAGCCTGCCCATGGTGATTATCATCACCTCCATTGGGAAGCTGGGGGACCCGAGTCCTTCATCCCAGCAGGATTTCTCTCAGTGCAACATTCCCCATGAAACGCCACAGGCTTGGGGATGAGTGGCT
>NW_010226997.1:0-282 GCF_000690775.1 Eurypyga helias
GTCCCCCAGTCCCTCCCAGTGCCCCCAGTGGCACTCACGGGCTGGGGCCCCGCCGGGGGACACCCCCCTCCTCCACCTCTTCCTCCTCCTCCGCGCTGGGGGCCTGGGATGGGGCGGGGCCTCCCTGTGACGTCACCAGCAGAGACGTGATGTCACACGGCGGGGTGTGATGTCACGTGACAGGGTGTGATGTCACGCAGCGGGGTGTGACGTCACACAGGGGGGTGACGTTGTGCAGTGGGGGGTCATATCCCTCGGCGGGGGGGGACGGCACGTGGCCGG
>NW_010226998.1:0-13591 GCF_000690775.1 Eurypyga helias
TCGTGCTGCGGCGAGGGTCTCATCGGGGTCCCGAACACCCTTGAAGGCGAGCACGGGAGCAGAGGCGTGCGGAGACGGAGCTGTGCCGCTGCAGACGCACGGAAGGCGTGGAGAGAGCAGATTGCTGATGGCGGCTTGCGAGAAGAGGGAAGCGGTGGCTGTACTCGGAAAGGCTTTTGGTGCAGAAATTGGCCAAGTTTTCATTAATTCTCCAGGGAGGGAGTTTTTGTGTTAGCGTGTCTCGTTTGTGTCTTGTGTTGGTGCTTTTCGGCACGGTCTCGTTTCTTTTACAGAGCGATACGAAGGGTCTAGGCACTGTAATTCAATTATCCGTTAAGGACACTAGAGCATAGGAAGAATCCCCAGCTGACTTGGGTTAAGGAGAAGACTAACGATGCCCACGTTGCCTCACGCTTCACCTTAAAATGAATGACTACTTGGCAGTAAGTGTGAAGAGGTTTTCTGGTTGATACTAACAGTGTTCATGTATCCAAAATGGGTAACAAAAATTTCCTACCTATCTGTCTAGTGTTGAGGGCCACGCCTGAGCGGTTGTTCCAGGCTCTGGGATAAAGTAAGCCTAAGAAGCAGGGGATAAACTGTCAGGCAAGGCTTGTGCTGGCAGCATGTCCTTCTCATCACCGTGTGTCGTGCTGCTGCCGTGACCCCCTAAAAAGACCGCAGTCGTGTAACGAAGGAAGTTGAATTCTGACAGGCCCTTCTGGTTCACTGATTGATTCTCCTCTTACTTGTATGTGGCTGTTTTTAAATCTTTTAAATGTAAAGCTAGCTCCTGAGTTTTTAGGAATACGTGAAGAATTAGAGTACTGTTTCTGCGAGTGGCAACTTTCCGTTAGGGTGAGTGAAAATACTTTTCAGCAGTCCCAAGCTGTAAAACTTGGAACTCTGCTGGGTTAAGTAATTGATTTTCAGAACGATGAAAAAGTTCAGCATTCTTGCCTAATAAACTAGGATAATTATGCATACCTTGTACATGGAAAATTAATATTGATCCACTCCTTACTGTTGAAAAGTAGGAAACAAGTCTGAGCTTGCCGAGAGTTTGATTTCACGACGGTGACGGTGCATCAGATGGGCTCCAAGCGCGTGGTGTCCCTGCGAGCGCAGCCACGTGCTGGGGCGGCCAGTGTGGCGGCTGGAGGTCAGGGAAGGGCCACGGGAGCTCATCCCCCTTGAACTCCACTTGTAGGGAGCTTAGGAATATTTTCTGCTGTGCATGGGGTGCCAGCTGCATGGAGGTTTTTGCTGTGCCTGGGGTGAATTTTGCTCTTGAAATACCTGTAAAATCAGCCTTGTGAATGTAATGTGTTGCACGTACGTTTGGTAACTGCCCGGTGGTGCGTGGGACAGCCCGGCAGCACGATGACCACTGCAGCGCTTTCAGTGTCAGCTTGGAAGGGAAGCACCGGGTTTGTGTGGGCTGGAGAGATGCTCTGGTGCTCCGTGCTTAGGGCACTTCCGTGGAGGTGGTGGTGTAAAACCCAGAATGGGTGGGGTTGGAAGGGACCTTAACGTCCACTCCCTGTGCCGCGGGCAGGGAGGCGTTTGCTCCGATGGCATTGCTTCTTGCAGCTTCTCTGGCCATCAGTGAGGGCCCTTGTCTGTGCTCGGTGGTTTGAAAGGAGGTGTGCTGGCCTGTCCCCAGTTCCGTGTTAAGCTCCCAGAAACGTAACAGGACCGTGTTCGGTTCAGGGAAAATGTGTAACTGCCTATAGGAATTAGCCTCGTTACTACAGGAATTTACGCTCCGTCACGCCTGCGGAGCGGCACGTTCTCGTTGGGTTAGGTTTAACAGCAGGAGCTGCAAGTCTCAACAGCAATTCTCTTATGTTTTCACGTTTTGGGGGAAAAAAAGATGCTCTCGTGGAATGAAAAACAGCACGAACCAGCGTAGTGGGGGAAAAAAGCGTTTGAAGGGAGTTGTGCGGGGCAGCTTCCGTTCAGCGAGAACCTGCGCAAGTCTGCTGCGGTTTGGGTTTTAGCGGGTTTAAGTGAACCGCATGATGGTGATTAAACATGTGACCTGAACAGCTTGGAGTCCAAATTCCAACTCCCAGTGTAACATGCACTTTTGGAAGAGAATCTAGCTCTGAAGGCTTTCAGGATAAAAAGTAGCGATTTATGCACGTGTTTAGATTTTTTTGGTGGTGTTTGAAGATTAAATAGTGTGACTCAGAGCTGAAATCCAGTCAAGGTAGAGTATGTTCACTTACAGTTACTTTGTGTTGGACGTGTCGTAAGGCAACAAACCTGCAGGTTGCGAGGGGGAACCGAAACTGTCGTTGGTTTCCACTGAGGATCGGGCTGTTGCTTTCAGGTTGGAAAACCCTGAAGCGTTTTTTAGAGTGAGTGTTATTGTGAGGCATCTAAGAGCTGGGTTAGTCCTGGAGAAGATCCTGCAAGGCACAGCTCTGCGCTCATTCCGACAGACTGTTGTGTCGCTGCCTGTCATCATTCCAGGCTTCTGGAAAAAGAGTTACGGAAGCGAGCCCCTTGTGCCGGCGCTGGCCTGGCGGAAGCAAGTCTTACCTACTTTGGTTTGCAGCTGGGAAGCGGAGATCGTGGGGCTGTTCTACATGTTTGTGTACGCAATTCCTGGTGCTCTGGGAATTCACACCACGTGCTTTTGGGATGGTGGCAGATGGAGCAAAGCAGCTCTTCGGTAGCAAGTCACATCTGGTGGAGGCTTTCAAACACTGATTGTCTCTCTTGGTTTTTTACCTTGTGAATGTTTGCAGGCGGGAGCTACTTCCATGTGGGCTTCCTGCTGCGGCCTGCTGAATGAAGTCATGGGCACTGGAGCCGTCCGCGGGCAGCAGGCTGGCTTTGGGGGAGCTGCTGGCCCGTTCAGATTTGCACCGAATACAGACTTCTCGGCATACCCTTCTCCGGCTGCGGCGGGCGCTAACATAGTCTGCAAAGCCTGTGGGCTTTCCTTTTCCGTTTTTAGGAAAAAAGTGAGTATTTCCTATTCCATAGTATTTTTACTCCTATGAACTGCTCTGTAGGCGTACTGGGAGACCAACACATAGTTCTCCTTAGACAGAGAGTACCCAGGAGGGAGAAAGCGCCTTGTTCTGAGGTCACAGGAAATTCGTGTCAGACAGGATTAGAAGTTAAGAAGTCTGATGTTCTTTAATCGGTGACACGTTGGATCTGGTCTGACCTAAAAATTAGTGGCTTCTAATTCGTAAGATCCATGTTTTAGCTTCAGAACGTTGGAACGTTAACACAAACCTGGTTTTGAAGGTGATCCCAAACGTAGTGGTTTGGGTACCGGAATGAATAACCGGGGTGATGGGAAAGCTCAGCTCACAGTATCACAGCAGCTTGCTGTGAAATACTCCTGTGGTTCTGTTTGTTTCCTAACCGGCCTTGTCCCGTTGAATGCCGTGACACTCCAACAGCCCCTTGCTGCGTTTGGAGGCAGGTTGGTGGGCTCACGCAGATAAACAGAACTGAGATCGTTAGTATTATGTATTGTGACTGTCCAGCATCGTTCTTGTGTCCCTGCAGTCACCCGATTCTCTGCAGCTCTTGCAGGTAATCACAAAGCCACTTTTTTCCGTTTGCATGTTCACTTCTGCCTTCCATGCATCCTCTTGGTCACGTGGCAGGCACTTTGTTGAAGCTGTGCAGGGGTGTTTTCTGAAGCCAATATTAATTTACCAAAATCCTGAAGAACTCGAAGAGCTGGGATTTGTTCACAGCGGATGAGATGAGCATTTAAAATCACTGCCCACTGTGGCTTCTGTGTATCTTAGTGAGACCTTTGAACAAAGCTTTTCAGAAATGGCACCTGGGAGTATGTGCCTCCCACGGGATTCACCCCATCTAGGGCCTATTCTGAATTCTCTGAATCAAGGGAGGAAGAAGGATGTTCTTAAAAGTTTGGGGATTATACCGTTGTTTATGTAAGTGACAAGAGCAGTGACACTTTGTATATTGAGAAGCATTTTCTGGCTTTCAATTTCCTTTATTGTGTAAACTACACCTTGGGTACTTCAGTGTTTGTTTATTCATGTGTTTTCATTGAAACCTGGGATCATCTTACAGTGGCCTGCAAAGCAGCAGACTGCCTGGAACACATCTGGCGGGGGTTTCTAGCCTTAAACCCTAAACCCGAAGTAGGTCAAAACTGACAATTAAGGTGCTGCTAGTAAACTGTGTGGCCTGGAGAAGGGAAGAGCAGGGTCTGGATCTGCTTCTGGGACACGCACCTGAACGGCTGTTTTCTCTTTCTCCTTAGCATGTGTGTTGTGACTGCAAGAAGGACTTCTGCTCCGTGTGTTCCGTCTTACAGGAGAATCTCAGAAGATGCTCCACTTGTCACTTGCTGCAAGAAACAGCCTTTCAGCGGCCTCAGCTAATGCGACTGAAAGTCAAGGATCTGCGTCAGTATCTGATTCTCAGAAACATCCCAACGGATACTTGCAGGGAGAAGGAAGACTTGGTGGATCTTGTGCTGTGCCACCACGGGTTAGGTTCGGAGGAGGACATGGACACTAGCAGCTTGCGTTCGTCACGCTCGCAGACTTCGGGGTTTTTTACTCATCCGTTTTCTATGTCTGTATCGGTGTCGTCCCAAGGAGAGCTTGCAAACAGAAGGGGGAGCACAGGAAACGGAACACCTTTACGGGTACAGTAACTAACGTGGGGTTTATGGTAGAGCCCAGGCTGTTGGGCTTTAATAGGTAGGCACCGCTTCAGCACAAATGCCAGCTGGTGCAGTTCAGGGTGGTGGGAAAATGCCTCCTGTGTCTCTCACCTGGAAGCAGGATCGCGGGATGGCTAGTCCAGACGGTAGAGGTGATGTAACTCGGTACAGTGAGTTGCAACTGAAATCTCAGAACGTCGCTGCACAATGACAACAGAAACTGTTTTAGAAGGAGTAATTTTACGTTTTTAATCCTGATCAGTTTCATTCTGCACACAGGGACCAACTGAAACGTCTCCTATAAATAACGAAGAAGACGACAGTGCGGAAGAGCAGGTGAGAGAGGAGCTAGCCAGCTGTTGGCATGTGACAGGACAACGCGTTTAGATTCCTGTCAACGTGTCCTGTTGTGCGCTGGGTCGTTCAGAGTCGGCTGCGTGTGAATAAAACTCCAGCCAGTGCTTAGTGTAGCACCAGCGCTGCTGCTCTGAGCTTACTGGGGCAGGTAAAAACCGACAGTTGATGTGTTTCAGACCCCGGGGCTGTCCAGAAAGCGAGCGAGGGCATCTCTGTCCGATATTTCAAGTCTGGAGGACATTGAAGGATTGAGTGTTCGGCAGCTGAAGGAAATCCTTGCGTGTAACTTCGTCAACTACTCGGGATGCTGTGAAAAATGGGAACTTGTGGAAAAAGTGAGCAGGCTCTACAGAGAGAGCGAGGAAAACCACAAGACACGTAGGTTTATATTTAATTCTTGCTTCAGACTACTTATTTTCTGGTTTCCAGTCGCTGGTTCTGCCCACAGGCCTTGGTATCTAACTTGTCTGCCCAGCTGGGACAACTGGAAAGCATGTTTTAACACCTCGAGCTGCATCTAGAGTAGCTGAACGTGGTTGTAGTGAGTAAATATGAGGCTTTCCAGGGCTGTGCTCTTTTGAGACCTTTCTCCAAAGCTGAGCGCTCAGCTTTCAC
Organism: Eurypyga helias; assembly: GCF_000690775.1. Lineage (NCBI taxonomy): Eukaryota > Metazoa > Chordata > Aves > Eurypygiformes > Eurypygidae > Eurypyga > Eurypyga helias. The sequence goes on from NW_010226998.1 coordinate 5,651, forward strand.
AGAAAACTGCACAGCCGAGAACTGGTTTCTCAGAGAGGGTGACACCTGGCACCTCCACGTCCTTTATCCGGTTCCACGAGCATCGGCGAGAGCTGCTCGGTAGCTGTCAGCAGGCCAGAGCGATTCAGGTCCCTCGCTGTGGCGCAGTTAAAAGCTGCGCTGGCGAAAGACCAAGTTCAAGCGGTTTGGTCAAGGTCCCTGTTTCCATGGCGAGGTGCCTCTTCCTTTAGTGGCTGCCTGGGCTAGAACTTCCCTGGTTTTCCAGCTTTTCCATGACCTCTCTCTCTGTTGGTTTTCAGAGGGCGAGAAGATGCAGCTGAATGAGGATGACGACAACCTGTGTCGGATCTGCATGGACGCCGTCATCGACTGCGTCCTGCTGGAGTGCGGCCACATGGTCACTTGCACCAAGTGCGGCAAGAGGATGAGCGAGTGCCCCATCTGCCGACAGTACGTCGTGCGGGCCGTGCACGTCTTCAAGTCCTAGGCACGCCCAAACGCGGATTACCCTGCCAGGATTTCTGGGGGCACGTGCCAGCTTTTTAGTTCTCGATAAACACACCGTTTGGAACATCAGGACCTAGCAGCTTGCGAAGCGTTTTCCTACGGTGTTCTGAGTCGCAGGGTCAGGCAGTACGACCCGACGCCCGCGCGTACAGGACAGCGCTGCCTGACGTACCTCATGCACCTGCAGACTGTTGCGGTGAACTGTTTACAGCAGTTCTTGCTCTCTTCTGAAGAATCTCACCGCTGACCCTCGCCTTCAGAACTCGGCAAGCGGTCAGACACCACCCGACTGGCTGCGTTAGCGCGTCAGAAGCCACCAGTCTGCCAGTTGAATACTCAGCTTTTGCCTAACTAACTATAGAATGTAACTGTTCGACACCGTCCCCGCGACAGTGTTAACAGCATCGACAGGGCTGCAGCAAGCGCTGCCGTTACCCTCCTGCACAGCAATCCAGTTCACACCGATTGCTTCGTTCCCAACGTCCGTCCTCAGGCGTGCGCTGTCCTGGCCGGTCTCTGTAAACATACAAAAAGCTCCACCACTCCGCAGGGCTCTGCCGCGTGGTGTCCACATACCCATCGCTCCAGTGGTTTTTAGTGTAGGAACAGAGTATTTTTTTAAAAAGGGGGGTTGGTGTGGTCCTTAATCCACTCAGGCCCGTCGCAGCTGTTACTCTTACGTGTGATGATTGTACGCCGCGTGCCGACAGCCTGACGTTACTGTGAATACCCATCAGGGTCACGAAACTACTTGCTGCTGACCTGTGGAATGTACCATGTTACTAACCTTAACGGGGGAGGGGTCGGGGGAGGGAAACATCGTATTTGTTTACACCCTCCTGCTCCCAGACTTGGAGCCACGTCTGAGTCACTATGAACCGCCCTTCCCTGCGCGGCTCCAGTTTGGAGCTGGGCCTCGTGCCAGCAGCAGGGTACGGAAGGGTCCTTGTAGGGCGACTGTGACAGACACCGGGGGGGACCTGGGCCTTGTGCTGGGACCGGCTGGCTGTGGCCAGGACAGTGTCCAAGGTCACCGTAAAGAGGTGAGGAAGGACCTAGCCTGTCCGGGATGGCTGTCCTTCACAGAGGGGTGGTCAGTGAAGACGGAGTTTCTCCTGTTGCTCTCTATGTGCCAGCAGCGTAAGGCAGGTGGGGAGATGGGCCTGGGCTGCAGCGCTGGAGAAGGCTCAGCTCTGCTGTCACTCCTGCTCCTGTCTCATGGGAAAACAAAGCTCCTCCTCAAACTGAAACCTGCTGGTTATTTTTCAGAAGGGAGCAAACCTCTCAATGGCTTTAATTTTTAGAAGTAACTTCTTAACAGTCCTTAATTGCAGGAGGCTCTGGTCAGTGGTTAAAAGCTGGTGGGGGAAGCATACCCTGGCTCTTATGTCCACGCTGCTCGTTAGCCATGCAGCTTAATAAAGATTTGTGATGGGCTTTCGCGGCCTCTGGTCTCTTTCTTACGCTGTGGTTAAACACTGGAGAGGGCACGGTTCCTCTAGACTAACCCAGGCAGCTTCCAGCTGGAGGAGGGTCTGTATGTTGTTCCCTCCTCTCCGAGAAGGTGTGGGAACACGCCAGCACCGGCCAGACGAGTGCTGCTGAGGGGGCTGTCAGCTGCTCAGCGCAGCCCCTCCAGCACCCCCGGAGCCCCCGCCTCGGGACAGAAAGCCACAGAGCCAGTGCCTCTTTTTGTACAATCGTTTATACAAATTCAACAAAGGTAAAACTGCATCAGGAAGGTCTACGAAAACAACACCGTACAACAATGGCACTTATGAATGCAGAATTTTACAATCAGGAAATAACCATGTTCTAAACCTTAAATGAGAACTCAACTCACACTTCAAAGAAAGAGCGACTACGTTTGACCATTTATTCTACGGCTGGACTCACGGTATAAATTAATTTTATATTGAGTACAAGAGCTCATGCTACAGAGTGAAACCCTCCTATGTGCAAAAGCTGGAATTGGAACTTTTTTTTTTAAATTTTGAGAAAAAAGGTGATTTCTATACAGATAAAACTTGGCAAAGTGTTTTACTTCAACTATAATTTACACCTTATTTCCACAACATGCTTATGTCACTTCTGAAGTATACAAAGCAGGATATAAACTTCCATTAAAACATGCTTGAAGGTGAAAGTATTTACCTACTTTTCCTGACCTGGGCACGTTGGTAGATAGATACTGTCTACGAAGTATAGGTTAAGTTCTCGCCTACCATAAGTAAAGATAAAAATTGGCAATCGAAACCGAAACACTGGTAAATGCATTCAAACATTGCATAAATAATTTTTAAACAATTTTTGTACAAAAATAGTTCTGCATAATGTAAGATGTAACGAAACAAACGTGTTAAGAAGGCAGAAATGCAGGGCGTGGTCCACTCCTAATGACACCGGCTGTTGTGGCGGTGGTGTTTTAAGAAATGAAAAGCAGAAATCAAATGTACACTACCAAGCACATGCTGTGGTACGTTAAATAACAGGATTTCTTGGAGATCAGTCGTCTTCCGGGCGTGAACAATTCTCACCAGTAACAGTCGCCTTACGAACGTGCGCAAGGGCCAGTGCAGACACCCCAGGCAGACGGAATTAGTGGCACAAGTTGAGATTCCTAACACGGGTGGTTTCATGTTGTTCTCGACAAGAGTTGTAAAATCCAATCGCCGTATTTTTCCAATATTCCAAGTTCCCAATTGAAAATAAAATCCCTACGTGTTCTTAGTCCCTTCCCCCCCGCCCCAGTATTTACAGGTGTCCTTTAACTAACTCAGTTTTTGCAGAAGTTTTTCCTCCACTTGCCCGAACTGAACACTTACTGACATTTCCGCGATGAACTGCTCGCAGCCCTCCTTCGTCACCTGCTTGCAGTACCTCAGGTCGATCTGGCAGATGTTTCCGCAGCGTTTGAAGTAAGACAGGCACTGGTCAGTAACCTTATTGCAGTCTGCCAGGGAAGAACCACAGAAACCAACGGGGAGACGTTCAGCAGCGTGGCTGTTGGCGCCCCAGCAGCCCCGTTCTCTGGCCCCCGCGCCCCCCTCGTGTAACCCATGAGATCACGCCCGGCGCCGGCGCCGCTGGAAAGCCCCGGGGAGGAGGAGCGAGGTACAGGACGTGGCTCCTAAGGGGGAGGCGGCTGGTGGCGGGCACAGGGAAGGGTTTCTCCCACCAGCTGCCCCAAGGGAGCCCTGGGAAGGGGCGGCGGAAGAGCTGGGTAAAACCTCTTCCACCCACGAGGGTTTCACCAACGGGCAGGCCCCATCCTCCCCCCTCCCCTGCTGCTTACCTGATAAATTAATTTCCGTTAACGAATCCCGCGTGGTGGTTCCGACCGCGGTCAGCAGGTTAATGGACTGATCTGTCACGTGATTACAGTAACTGAGATTGAGTTTGGAGAGCAGCGGCATGTGCCGTATGATCAGCCGCAAAGACGCGTCGGTAATATCCAGGCCGGCCAAGCGCAGCTCAACGATGTTCCGCAGCTTACTCCGGTTGTCGATCTGACCTGGAAAGCAGAGGCAGCAGGTCACTCCCCAGTGTCTCGCCCCGGGTCGCAAGCATCAGCGGATCGATACGGAACGCACTGGGACACACAACGCTGCTGCCCTAAGTCAACTTCAGACGCTGCGGCGGGTCTGGAGCTTTGGAGGGGACGTCAGCGGGAAGCCTTGTCTGGTTTTGGCACAGGCACGTGGACAAAGCCACCTCCTGATTTCAAAACAAAAGGGAGGAAAGTAACTGCAGGGGCCCAGCGGAATTACACGTCAGGGATAAGCAGGAGGCTGTGCAGTGCATGCCAGAAAGCAGATCTGATTTGCTCAAAATTTCACCTGAGCTGATATCCGGGCGAATGTGGCATGCCCCACAGCACTGCTCCTTCCCTGAACTGGAAGAAAGGGTTTCCATACTCTCTAAAGTACACCCGCTGCAGCCTGAAGAGAAGAAAGTCAGACAGACAACCAGCACAGTGGCTCAGACGACCGCTCAGCAGCCAGAGAGCATCCCTCGGCACCCCGGGGCTCCCGGCGAGGAGGTGCTGCAAGTCGCTACCTGAACACCTCGCCCAGAGCCCGCTGGCACTGGCTGCGGGGTGCCTGCCCGCTTCCTCCGAAGGGGACTAGCAGCAGAACACGGCACAGGACGGCCGGGACAGCTCTCCCGCGTGCCCCTCCCGCCGGTTACCTGGCCGGTTATCCGTGGGTGGCGACAAGAGGTCTCTCATTTGTGCGTCTTTCAGTCCTTCTGCCCACTGCACATCCAGAGTTCGGAGTAAAGGACAACTGGAACTACAAAGTGCCGACACTGCTATCCACGAGCACCCTGACAGCAGCAGGTCTCGAAGACCTGCAGATACAGAAGAAGTTGGAGTGTGTGGCCGGCCCAGAGACACCCGCCCTGATCTCTGATGGTGCGCAGGTTGGGCGAAGCCCAGCGCCGCTCTGGGGAACGATCCTGGTGCTCCCGAGCGAGCAGGGACCCCATAAACATCCTTCTGCCCAGCTCTCCACTGCATCTGGAACTTCACTGCCTTGGTGGGAGCAGCCCCCTACCCCCACCCCTCCTCCCCGGGGCGCAGGCACTCTCCACAGCAACGTCACCTGCCTCAGATCAGTTTACCCGGCGTGTCAGGTGGTCACAACATCACTGACACGGGACCCGCTGAATGCTTCACCCCTACGGATCTACTCCTCCCCTAGGACACCGCGATGCCGCAGACATGCTCTGGTAGAACCAGCAGGGCGGTCAGACCCATCACTTACCTGGCAGTCTGTTGATAAGCCAACTCAGCTGCTTTTTGGATATATTCGTCCAGCTAAGATCGAGGGTTACAGGCTGTCTCCGAATAATGCCGCTGAGCATAAGTGGAGTGATGGATTTACAATGGTTTAGATCTATTTTGGTCCATAATCTTTTGTCACAGCACCTACCCAAAAAGGGAAAAAAAAAAAAAGCCAACAGCACTTAATCCAGCACTTGTTTTGATTCCAGCAAGACTTCAAAAGTGTCATTAAACAGTAGGGAAAACTACAGCGTTTCACTGAAAACAGCACAAAAGGCCAAGCGATGTGAAGATAAGGGCAACAACAGTGTTGAGTGGGTTTGAAGTTTCTCCATCAAATATATTATGCAATAAAGTATGGAATTCTGTGGAAATAATTCCAAGTGTCAGCAACTTCAGATCCCATTTTCAGTCATCACAGCACTTACTGAAATGCGTTTTCTAGCCTGAAGACAAGCCACACCTTCTCGCTTACCCTTTGAATACCAAGGATGGTTTTAAATATCACTGTCCTGACTTCCCCTGTGCTTCCCTTACTTAAACCCAAGGAATTTTGTGAAACAGACTTCCCCCTCCTGTTTGATGCTTTCACATTATCCCTGTCTACGCAGACTACATGGTTTTACACTCTCTGTATGGTTCTCAAGAAGTCCTGACGAGTGTGCAAGATTCTGCATTCGTCAGAAAACACTGCGCTGACGTGGAAAAGGCATTTGCCAGCTTTCTGTGACACCCAGAGGCCCACGGAGGAGGCACTCCACACACCTTGCACCGACTTCCCAACCTTTCTGTCATTCCCCCAGCCTGTTACTTGGCTGTGCCAGGAAGGAGTCTCCGTTGGGATGCGCCCATCTGCGTGCACACTGCAGCTCAGCCCCAGCCCACAGCCAGCAAGGGCTTCACTGCAAGTTCGGTGCAACACGCAGACCTGTCCACGAACGCCTCCTGCCGCCCTACGGTCACCGAGTGTCCGTGTCCGCACTCAGGGACCCAGAGCACCCAAGGACACGCTGCGAGCAAACACAGACAATGACGGATTCCGCCATCGGCGCTGCTGGCACAGCGCAGCGAAGGGGATGGGAGCGTTCTCCGTGTACCCTCTGCAGGGAAGCAATCAGTGCAGACCTTCCAAGGAGAACACTGAGGGCACTGGGAGATCTTCAGTGTATCTCAACAGATACTTAATAACGGAACAAACAACCGCATCAGCCACCAGCGAGGTCTGGGGGCAGAATGACACCGAGACTTAGCATGACCCAGACTGGCAGAGAACATTGTGGTGTCTAACTACAGAACAGGCTGCTCTGGGGCATTACAGCCCCGGCGAGCTGACGCCACACTGACACACACAGAGTTCCCATCAGAAACGCTGGGAACGGCTGTTTCTGAGCAGGCACCAGGAGCCATGCTACTTCTCTACAAGCTGCTGGTCGCCCCTTCTCCTCGGGCTCAACAGAGCTCTGGCCGGGACCCACACACCTTGTCTCAGAGGCATTACTACCTCCATCCCCTACTTCCCTCTCCAGCCCATCCCAGTGCACGTTAGGCCTTGCTCGGCTTCCCGCCCTCCTTACCATCTGTTCCAGGTCTTGCAAACTCTCATACAGATGCACAAGTCCCTATGACTGAGGTAGCTAAAGACAGCCATCCAGACTTCCCTCTGCATCACGTGGGCCGCCCCATCATCCAGGGGGAGCGAGTCCGGAGGGGGGCTGATGGGAGGCGGCCGGATAACGTGCCGTTCCATCTGGATGCATTTGGGAGGAGAGAGCGAAGGTGGTGGCCGGGTTATTCCCCGAGGTGTGCTCCGCAGGCTGGGGATGAGCTGGTGCCTCAGGTCCCGGGGAGTCCCGTTTAACCCTTTGCTGAACCTATGGAGTCTCTCGCTGTTGTTCAAAGCACGTTTGGGTTCCTCGTTCTCGCTCTCAGGTTCAGATTTGATGGGTTGGTGATTCTCATTGGCAAGGCTGTTCTCGGTTTTTTGGATCTCCTGGTTGAGCTCCTTGCTGAGCTCCTTGCTCAGTTCTTTATTGGGGAGCCGCCTTTTCCGTCTCATCTTGAACTTCTTCTTGTCCCTGGGCTCGGCGCCCTCCGTGCTGGGACCTGCAGTGGGCGAGCTGGACCGTGACTGGTCGCTGTCCTTGGACCTGGGAGGTGCTTCTGGCAGGTCATCCTCTGGCTCCTGCTTGAGACGCCGCAGGGGTTTGATCATGGCCGTCCGGTCATCTGGAGCCTTCCACGATCGCCGCTGAAAAGGAAGAGACAAGGGCTGACTGTGAGCAAGAATGTACCCAGCGCCACTTCACACGCTGATGCTCCACACAGGCAGCCCTGCCCGGGGGGTCGGGCTGCGGACAGCACCCGCCCGGCCCAGCCGTGCATTCACCGGCCAAAGGAATCACGTTCAAGTGCCATCACACGGATGAGGACCCCAGTTATTGGCTCTCTAGACTCCAAGAGTGACAACTGCATTTATTCACACGCATAATTCTGCAGATTTAAGGGCCTTACTCGTCACACAGTGAATAACTCACACACGAGATCAGCAGCGTGCTCTAGACACCTTTTTCCCCAGCAGGCCAGAAGACACCAGGCTCTGGGCACAGTCACCAGGCTGAGCACCCGCGCTGAACACCGGCTGACAC
>NW_010226998.1:13602-14144 GCF_000690775.1 Eurypyga helias
GCCGCCCAAAGGGCGCCCCCGGGCGCCTCCCATTCTTCAACCGCCGGCTGGCGCTGGGGCTGTGCTGCCATGGCCCGCGGTGCTGGGCACCCGCAGCCTCGGGTCACTACGGCTTAGCTGCTCCCGCTGAACTCTGCCGGTCTTCGCAAGCTTCCCCGCCTCCGGTGCGCACGCAACGGGAGCATCTGCCAGGCCCGAGGAGACCTCACACCGACAGCACCTCCAGCACAACGCGGGCTGTCGGGTTGGCCAGCACCTCCTGCCCTGCCCCGGTCACTGCTGGGAACAAACTGCGCTGCACGTGCTCGCCCCGACCAAACCTCTGCGAGGCACACCGGACGGAAGTGTGAGACGCGCAAACAGACCACGGAGGACTTCACGTCTCTGATCTGGTCACTACAAGCAGGAAAGAAGCCACTGACCGTTAAAATGAAACGGCTCTAATAAAGAGCTCTGGACTGGAAAAAAAACAGGTGAGCTGCTGTGAATCATGGAATGGTTTGGGTTGGAAGGGACCTTAAAGATCATCTGGGTCCAACCCC
>NW_010226998.1:14352-33730 GCF_000690775.1 Eurypyga helias
ACTACAGCCCCTGGTAAAAAGCCCTCCCCCGGCCCCCTTGTAGCCCCTTCAGATACTGGAAAGCTGCAATGAGGTTTCCTCGGAGCCGTCTCTTCTCCAGGCTGAACAAGCCCAATTCTCGCAGCCTTTCGTCATAGCAGAGGTGCTCCAGCCCTCTGAACACATTTGTTACATCAGAAGGTCTATGCTTTGGCAATAAACTAATTGGATCAAGTCAGCGTATGTGCTCCTCCGCTTCAGCCTGCAACAGGCAGCCGAGAAAGCTGATCACCCTATCTTTAAATTCATATATTATAAAGGGAGAGGTCACAGTGAGTTAATGACAGGTTAGAATAAAAAACTGACAGCATCAGACTACCATCAGCTTGCAGCACCCAGGGTACCAACAAGGGCTTTAAAGGTATCAGAGCTCTGTTACCGTGCCAGGCTGCGCAAGATCAGCAGCGCCTGGCTCCCCGGGGTGTCAGCAGGACTCTGGGGACGTGCTGTGGCGCAGGCTGCTGAGGGGCTGTGTGGCAGGGGCAAGACTCAACCACACAGGACAAGTGAGAAACAGAATGTTATTCCTTGGGTCAGCAAAACTCAGCCTGGTGCTGTATTGTAACAGGGGATACCAGAACAGAAAATAGAAAACCAGACACTGCAGCTGAGCTATCCTGGAGTGTAAGGGTTTGCATCAGAGAGATTCTGTAATTCCAGGATGTAAACGGGGTAATAAAAAAAGCCTGCAGCGACACAAGGACATGACTGGTACAGGAACTGCCTCACTGTTCTGCCTGCATGAGGAGAGGGGATTAAAAGGGACTGAGAACACATCTACTAAAAAGGCAAAGTACCTTCTTCCTGAAGAGATTCTCTTCTTTTCCAAGTTTTAGCTGTTGGAAGAAAGAAAAGTAAAAACCCCACACCACGACACTCCGTGAATGCTGGCTGATCCACAGTGCCTTCCTCACGCCCTGCGGGGCAATCACAGAGCTACTCAAGCCATCCACAACGACTGCAGTGACTCCAAGGCGATGGGGGAAGGAGAGCATGCCCAGGAAGCGGAGAGGCACAAACTGCTATCATGAATTTTACGCTCTCATTTCACCAAAGCAACCCCAGTCCCTACGTTTTCTGTACCGTGCCGTTCCCGCTGTCAAGCCTCGCGGGGCGGACTGACTGCTTCTCCTCGTGAGCTACACGTGCGCTGCAAAACCAGCCACTGATTCCGACGGTAAAGCTGTCGGCCATTTACTCCAGAAACATGAGATCTAGGTCCTCGTTTTCACCTCTGAAAACCAGCATTTCTGTATATCCCAAGCAGCACCTTGTGCAACCCACATGGCAATTCAGAGCGTCCCGCCTGGCCCAAGAGCGGAGACAAGCTGCCTACACGGCTGCTGTGAGCAGCTCCCCTCCGCGCAGGCTGCAGGAGGTGTCACCCCACTCGGGAGAGTCAGAGTGCCTGAACTGGCCCCACACAAGCTGCCATGCGCCACCAACTGGATAAAGATGAAAAAGCTTCCAATAAAAACGATTTTCACCTCGTTCCTACTCCAAGCATCTTGTAAGGACTTTTCAGTTAATGTGGGTTTTCCAGTATTTTCAATAAAACAAGAGCCACAGCCCAGTGTTTTCGGCCTCTGAACTCAAGCGTCACTGTTCAAGCTACTGTCCTGCCAGACTAGCAGTTTTCAAAAAAGAGGGTAAGCCATCGCTGTTTCTTTTGTCACCTAGGATTGTGAGATGAGCTACAAGCCAGAAGGCAAGAGACATCAGCCTCAACCAGCCCATGCGCAACTGTGTCAGCACATGAAAAGTGGTTTTGTGTCATACCCGCTTTCTCAGAGTGGGTTCCTGGGGTTTCTCAAATTTCCTTTTCCTCCAGAGATGCACCTCGTCTGACTTTCTCCTCAGTATTGGGTCAACTTGAGCCTTTTTGGAATGTTCCTCCGATTTCCGCCTGGGACTTTCTTCACAGTCCCCTTTCCGTTTCGCAGCATCCGTTACTTCCTTGTTGTCTCTGTTCATCTTCTGTTCCTTCAGCAATGAGCCTGGGAGATTTGATGCGTATTTGAATCCTGGTCCCCGCTTTTGCTTGTACGCCAGAAAGACACAAAACACAAACAAACTTTATATCTTACGCCTTTCTCAGCTCTTTATCTAAGCTGCCTCCAACACTGGTGGGTTGATCACTTTGTAGCAGACAAAACAAGTAGCAAGTTATTTTTCTAACTACATGCTTGCAAGTGTCTGTCGCAGTCTGCAACGAAGTAACGTTTGGCTAATTCCAACAGACACTTCAGGTTTTGCATAACTGCTGCTGGATTTTGGTGGTTTTTTTAAAAAGTCTTTTTATCCTAGAAATTAACCTGCAGCAGCGCACAGAACTACCTAAATATTCCTCAGGTTCTGGGTGAAGCGCTGCTACAAGGAACAAGAATACAGAAATCATTAAAGAACAGGAAGCCATCAGCTTATTTCCTTCAACTCAACTGAATTAAGCACAAAATCAAAAGCTGGTAATGGGCAAAGTTGTGTCTACAAGCCAGAGGGAATGCTTGAGATTTTGTATCTCATTCCAGCACCACTTATTCCCATTAAACTCACTTTTCCTGTTTTCCCTGCATGGTTGCACTTTGGACACTCCCAGCAGTTCGGCAGCTCGTCATTCACCACACCATCCGATTCCTTCACCTGGTGAAAGAAAGGAGAGAGGCACAACTCAGGTCACAACTGTGCTGCAAAACCCTGCCCATGCCGACAGGTCGCTCCTTCAGAGGCGTGCTGCACAGCTCACGACTCTCTCCCATCGACCGCTGCCCTCCCGGTGGCAGCAGAAAAGAAACCCAGCTCACCAGAGGTGCCGCGCCATCGGACGGTGCTGGGCAAGCCCTGGGTCCCGCCCTGGTACTCTTCCAGGGGCGTCCACAGGGCAGGAGAGCACTGCTGGCCAAACGGCTATCTGACAAAGGGCTCAGGCCCGGGCTTTTTACAAAGGTCACCAACAATACCGATTAACACAGGGCACATGCTGTTGTTTGGGGTGTTTTGCAAGAGCAGAAAACACCCCACCAACCAGACCCCCCAAAACCCAGGACGGTAATGACGCCATCTCCATGTGTCCTCCCACACCACTTACTGGCAAAGCTCAACCCCATCCTGTCCCTCTCCGAGCGAGGCACCGCCTGATCTTTTGATGGGAAGGGATTTTTCCCATACAGACAGTCTCCCATACATTAACACTGTTTGGCATTCTTAGATTCTAGCACCCTGCACTGTAATCATGCGTTCCTTACAATATTTTTCTTTATGGATCAGAACTAGCAGTCCCACGCTTCCAGCCCATGTGCCAGCGAAAACGGTGGTTGCCAAGTCAGCCGGAGAACAGGCCCTTGGATTCAGAAGGCTGGACACGTGAAGGCAGTTCTAAGGTTTCTCACACCCACAGTTGCCCAGGTAGTAGCTACCACTTCACTACCTCCGAGAGACTGACAGTTCACAGAATCACGGAATGGTTTGGGCTGGAAGGGACCTTAAAGACCATCCAGTTCCAACCCCCCTGCCATGGGCAGGGACACCTTCCACCAGACCAGGTTGCCCAAAGCCTCGTCCAGTCTGGCCTTGGACACTTCCAGGGATGGGGCATCCACAGCTTCTCTGGGCAACCTGAGTTTGTTTTTAGAAGGAGAAGACACACGCTGCGTGCTGTTACACGGCAGTAAAGGCACGGTCTTGCCCTGTGCAGCTCAAATGCTGCTGGGTTCTGAATTCCCACACAGGAGCCCCCATGACTTTCCAATCAGGAGATAGATGTTTCTGTGCATCAAACTGAGGACGAAAAGCCTCAGTGTAAGGTAAAAACACCCTCCACACAAACATACACTCACTGATGGCACATCTGCGTTTAAGGGTTCAGTTACATATTTAGAAATAAGCCTGGGGGGCGGGGTGGGAGGGAATTGATTACGGTATTAGTGTTACAGACAACAAAATCATGCCGCTCTCACGACAAATAGCGAGGCACCGGCATCAGCGGCACAGCGGCAGGAGACTGCTGCTCAAACAGGCAGGGGCAAAGATCCATGGCGTTTTCACGTTTCTGAAACATTTCCTCCTCTCCCAGCGCAGCGAAAAGACACTAGGGCTGTGCAGGACGGACCTGGCTTTGGGGAAGGGCTTCCCCAGGTCCCCGAGGCAGACAGCAGCCGTTCCCATTCTAGCACGGAGCGCGATGACGTGTCAGTCTCTCTCGGCAAGTCTTGGGGAGTTAATACACGAGTCCATGAAGTGGGCAGAATTTACATACTGCTTATCACAACCGTGTGCCTTTGAACCACTTTCCCATGGTAGGTGTAAGATACTCCAGGAGTTGTTGTACACATCTCTGCCTCAGGGGAACAATTCCTGGTCCAAGTCCAAGCTGGGAACAAGTTGTTTCCCGCACCAAATACAGAACAAATGCAACTGAGGGGAAAGCGTTACAGCTCTGTCCCTTCTGAGAAGTGTAAGGAGCCGAACAGCTCTGAGGAACTGTAAGCGAAGATTAGACACACACAAACCTGCTGCTGAAGCTGTCCCAAGCTTTCGGGCTGGGAGGGAGCCAGTTCCGAGTGTTTGCTACCAACAGCAGGTCGGTGTCTGAGCTACAGCGTGAGGCATCTCCAGGAACGCACCTGCAGCACGAGGCCAGCAAGTCAGATACTAAACACGAGGCTATGCTACTGTGAGGCAAGGAACATGGAGACCCTGGGATGCTGATCGGACATCGCTGAGTGAGAGCCGTGAATTCTGGCAGGGTCAGGATTGAAACAACATCAGCACAGACACTCCTGGGCTGAAGCCATGGGCAGCCATGCTGGAAAAGGTCTTTGTACTTCTGCTGTTCTGACCAGGCACCTAAATATTCAGCTTTTCCATCATTATCACTATATCCATCTCCTAAGATGAAAATCAACAGGCTTCAACTTGGGAAAACAAACCCCATCTCCTTAAAGAAACAGCATCAGATCTGCACTCACTCACTCGTGCCACCCAGCATTGCTACTGGAGATGCAGCAAGAAAAATACATCCATGTCGGTTCAACTCAAACGCTCTGTAGCGGCAACAGGCAACATTCCTCCACAACTCTCACTAGCTCCCTCTGGGAACAGTGCCGCACTCGCAGAACGCTCGCCAGGATCGTTTTCTTAAGCAGCTCTTCAGCAAAAGGAGCAGTTGTGTTCATGCTGTCTCTGCACAGGAAGCAGCGTGTTGGAAGCCTCCCATGACACTTCTCAGCAGTGAAGCCCAGGCCATAGCCATTTGTCAGATAGCCGTTTGGCCAGCAGTGCTCTCCTGCCCTGTGGACGCCCCTGGAAGAGTACCAGTGCGGGACCCAGGGCTTGCCCAGCACCGTCCGATGGCGCAGCACCTCTGGTGAGCTGGGTTTCTTCTCAGCATCCTCAGCTGAGGACGCTGGCCGTCCTCAGCGCAGTTCCAGCGCTAGCGCCTAACAAGCCCTGGTACCCAGGGCTCCCCCAGAAGCCCCCAAGGCTGCGATGTCAGAGCACAGATGCACCTGACATGCCCTTGATCTCCTCAAAGAGGTCATCTCCTGCTGTTTTTTCATGGAGAACCCCCCCCCTCAGCGTGCACAGCCAAACTGGGACGCTGGAAGAGGATGGACTGCAAACCAGGAACAACCTGCCCTGCAGTACAAATGAGCTACTGCATGTGCCAAACTACCCCAACAAGCTTTGGAGATGCTTCTTAGGGGGAATTCACTACCCACGAATAGCCAGGAAATGACTCTGCTCCTACTGCCTATGGACTGAGCAGGGCAGGGCACCTTTCTCTGGGTGGACAGCCAAGCAGCTGCCCTGGGCTGTGTCTGCACCCAAAGGTGCTTCCCACCAGAACCATCTGGGGGCTCCATCCTCTGGGCTTAAACCCACGTAAGGGGCTCAAGCAACATATAAACGTGGCAACAGCTTTTTGCCTCTCAGAAAATCATGGAACCTGGGAATAAAGAGCAAGGAGGGATCCAAGGAAGAAGCTCCATTTTCCATTTACTGTTTCCCTGTTCACAGTCTCATCCGGCCCTCCAAGACAGCTCTGAAAACCTACCAGTGCCCTGCTGTTCAGTAAATAAACAGTACCAGTTACCTCACCATTTCAACTCAACAGAAGCGCTGAGAAATTAAAATAGAAGACAGACAAGGCACACTGTAAATCTCCCACTGCTCAATTTTCAGAAACACCCGAAGCAACATTGTTCCTAGTTACCAAAACTGCACTGGGAACACCACACATGCATAAAAGAACAAACAGCACTTGCTTGATTTCACAGATCTGACCCACATCCTGTGCAACTAGTCCCAAATGTGGAGAGGAAACTACATGAACTGCCACTAAACAGCGATCATGTCCTCTGGACTCAGTCGTGAAGTGTCACCGACACTGCAAAGCAAGAGACGGGGAGCGCAGGGCACTTTCAGGAAGGACTGGAATAGCAAAGCAGCAGCTGCAAGCCAAAACCGAGGTACCTCTGGAAATGAGCAGCTCTTCCTCTGCTTCACCAACCCCAAAGCCTTGTTTTTAAGCAGAGCCAAGCAAGCAAAGCTCGCTTTCAGAGCCCATCTGTGGCAGGAGCTGTGAGCACCAGTTCCATGAATCAGGGAGAGCCACGGTTCTGGTTTGCCAGCTACCTACTTCTGCTCCGGTAAAGGACATGCACGTCACCTGGTGCGGCACAGGAAAAATAAAAGGCCAGGAGAGCATCACCCCGGGCCTGCATAAGGAACGTACCTCTCCTCCCAGAGATCCCAGAAGGGCCAAAAGCTGCTTTCTGGGGCATGGTGCGTCAGAACACATTTGCTTTGGCAAATCACTTTAACCATAAGCAAATCAACAACAGGAAATGGCTGATCAGCTGAAAGAAAGCAGCTCTGGAGAAAGGAGACTTCTAAATGCTAATACACAGAGATACGCCCCAAAGGACACTCCTGTTACCAGCAAGGAATATAGTACTCCCAGGACTCAGTCAGCCAAGTGTGAGCACTGCTGCAGCCTGAAGCTCACTCCGTTTGTTCTCCAAAGCTGCAGCCCTCCCACCGCAACACCTGCTCACAGCCTCTCTAAAGCCAGCTCCCACCGACGGGCGCATCCGTGTCTGGACAAACATGAACAGCCAACTCCTGTCTGTGGGACATGGGAAGGAGCTACCGATACAGGGATCGTGTCTAACCCATGCCAAGGGCCAGGCAGGTGTCTCCATCCTCTTGAGCTTCCCATCCCAATGGAAACTCCTCACTTCCTTAAACAAGTGGCAAAAAAAGACAGACAGACACAACAGAAAAATAACACAACCCACAAGACATTTGCATGCACAGACTTCAGAGTCCAAAGCAAGGCTCTGCATACAGGGGATGCTGGTCACATCAGAGGGTCCTGCCTGCCCGCCCTGCTGCTCACTCTCTGCTCACCTAAGGTTCCAAAACTGACAGTGTGAAAGCCTTCTCATTTCCATACCCGGCTTTTCTATTAAGGTGATAACTAATCTGGTTTTTGTTTCCGACACGTATCACATCCCTGTACTCACCTTAAGGCATCCTGGGTGTATGATTTCATTACAAATGGAGCATTCCATTAGCATGAGATTAAACTTGCTCTCCTCCTCTTCAACAGTGTCCTCCTTCCCAGCTTCTCCGCACACCAGACACACAGCAGTATGAGGCAACACCGGCTGTTTACAGGTACCAGAAAGAAGTCTTGATCAGGACACGGAAAACATGGAAACAGAAGAATTCAGTGTGCATTTACAGTATCCCCGTTTCAAAGAGGAGATAAATGAGGATTAATTGTGCAAAATTCTGGAGACTCCAGCCCAGGAGGGCAAGAAAATCTGGTAACAATCATGGCTGGCTACCCAGACGGAGCACCACAGGACGTGTTTCATGTAACGAAGTGCTCTCCCTGCAGCAACAGGGACTCATGGGGCCCACCAGGCATGGATAAAGTGCTGGTTTGGTGGGTCCCTCGAACCTGGGAGCGGACACAGACATTGGCATGCAAGTCACCTCACGAGCGTACAACTGTAGAGGAGAGAAGCAACCTAGAACATCACTATTCACATCCATTAAGCTTCACGATCTGACTAGCAGCTTGGCAGCTCCCCTCTTTCACAAGCAGGGCAGACAGATATTACGGCACCCGATCCAGGTCTCGCAGCAAGCCCACAACCCAGCCAAGAGCAGACCCTGTTCTGACTGACAGTCTTATCTGGGGCCCTGCTCCCAACCTGAGCATTGCAGAAAGCACTGCATAGACACCTAAAAAGAGAATTCCTCTCCTGAAAGTGTCACAAGTGAAAAGCGCGCCAATTATTTTTTCGGTCTTTTGCTGAGGCAGAAAGAACCGCAGCACCTCACGTATCTATCACCCATGTCACAGCACGGAATGCCAGTCTAATTAAAAAGCCACCTTTGTGCTAATGAGGAACAAACTTCGGGTGTGCGGCAATAAGGTGTAAGAGATCTTCGTAAGAAGCTGGCGGTGATGTGAAATGCAGTCGATTAGGTTGCAAATCCTTAACCACTAAGTAGCCAGAGATGTGGCTTTTCATGGCAAGGATCTCTCACAGACAGAGTGAATAAATTCCCCGAGCGGATACATGCACGTGGAACCAGACCTATGCAGCAAGAGTGCATCCCTCAGCCAGTTTCAGACAGGGAACACCCCAGCTGCAGAAAGCCATTACCGAGTACAGCGTGCTGCCCCACACACCGACATCTGACATGAGCTACAGCAACCCCTTCCTCCTTTCTCATGCCAGTACTTACCCACGCTCCATTTTAAAAGCATTTTGCAAATGCTATTTAATTCCCACCCTTCCTCGAAGCACAAAATAGGAATCCCGGGGATCCCACTCCCCCAGCAGGTAAACCAGAGAAAAGCCAAGTTGTCCAGAGGCATAAAAGCTCAGTCCGCTTGTTCTATCCCCTCTCCCACACAGTCTTATTTATAGCCATAACCAAGAACAAACAGGAGCAGTAGTTTTTCTTGCTGGGAATAAGGATGTCTAGGAAATCTCTTATGTGTCCCAACTAGCTCTGGCCCACTGATGGGCTGCAAAAGCAGCCACACTGTCACAACGTGCTCCCAGCACAGAGCCCCACACTCCCTTCAGACCTACTCAATGCAGCATCAAGTATCCCAGGCACTCCTGCTTCCCTTCTGGACTGAACTAGTGATGCAGAGGAGTTTCCTCTTCTCAGAACAGCGGCACAGGCTCTCTAAAGGCTTCGGAGTTTAATGAAAGTCTGTGCCTGGTTAATATTGTCAATGTTATTAACCAGAGGAAAGCGCAATCCCAGAACTGTAGGGATCATTACTTCCACAGAGTCTTGCTTCAGGGTTTTGGGTTGGGGTTTTCTGGCTGGAAGCGGTTTGATAGGTACCACAATATATGTTACTGCTGCCATTGTGAGAGAACATAACAAACAAGAGCAAAGACAACAGGGTTGCTTATAGAAATGTAAGGCACCCTTAGAAGCTACAACTTGAGAATTTTCTATGTTCCAAGAAAGTCTGTAATACTCCTCCTGCTCTTCACACCAATGGGAACCTACAGAGGGCAGAGATGTCTTGGGTGCATGCAAAGGTGGGACAAGGAATCAGAGCACCCCAGCTACCAAGCCCTATGCCCTAACCACAGCTTCTGGAAATAAAAGTGCAGATATCAAGAAGAAAAATACTTCTTCATTAGGAGGGGATGAGAGGATGACTACACTCAGCCAGAAGAGAACCCAGTTCATCTCCAAAAGCTTCATCTCAGCCTGTGTTATCAAGAGTGAAACAGTCTAGTATGAAAGTTTCCTTCATCAGTCAGGACAAGAAAGCACACTGCAGCCCTAATTTAATCCCTCCACTAAAAAGCCAGCATGATTTCACTATTTCTTCCCCCTGGAGAATAATAAATTCTTCATCCATGCTGTTCAATTCATGCCACACTCCAGGAAATCAAGTGTTCAAAGAAAAGACACTTGAGCTGCAAAAGCACTCCGCGGAAAGGTAGATATTCTGTGTACTTTACTGAAAGATCCTGCAGAGCTGAAGCCAATCCTCTATGTCAAGAACAGCACATGGCTTAGAACAGGACACAGAGTGAGCTACCAGGAGCAACTACTGGAAACCTTAAGCGCCTTTTTTTTTTTTTTTTTTAATCAGTGTCATTTAACGCCTCCACTTCAGTCTCATCAGGATTAAAGGAAAAAAAAGCCAAAGTGAAAGGAACTGTAACAAGAGTTAAAAGAGAAATCAGTCGATGGGGTGATATTTCAGTTATGAATAAACAACATTCCTTCCCCCCCCCAAAAAAAACCAAAAAAGAAAACCAAGCCCTCAACAGCAGCATAAACAAGACCTTCCAAAGAATGAAGATAAAAGCCAAGGGTAATTTTTACCCTTGAATAGGGGCACCACAGCCATGAAACCCAAGGAGATGCTCTGCAAGAGCCAGTACAAAAGCAATGGACTCAAAAGCTGCTTGGACAAGTTAACTGCAGATTAATCTGTCAATATTTGTCAAATGCAAAGCTATTACTTATGACTCAAGAAGGTTCTAAGCAACATATTACAGGAGCCCAGGAAACCGCCTTTCACTTCCTGCTTGCCCTGCTCTGGTGGTCATTCCCCAACAGCCATTTCCAGTCCCTGAGGAAGTCAAGACCCTGGCTTGATGGCTCTTTGGCTCATCTGGATCAGACCCAGGGAACAGCAAACAAATTGAAATCCAGATCTCAAGTAGTCTGGGGCTGGGGTCACCAACACCAAAATCTTGGAGGATGCCAGTCAGAATTCTCCAGATCTCAACTTCTCAACCAAGTTAAGATGGTAGAGGGTTGCAAGGCTAAGAAATTCAGAGATCCCAGCCAAACAGGCCTCTTCTCCCTTTGAATTGGAACTTCCCACTCTGCCCCAAATCCCAGAATTTCACTGTGATTTGAGTGCTGATTTCCAGCCTACTGTTAATATCCACTTCTGTGTTACTGAGAATAAAGGCTGTGCTATGAAGTTTTAGTAGCATTCCGGTTTAAGATTAGGGGAGGCTGAAAAGCAACAGGAAGGAGATCTGAACTGAGAGGGCAGGGATTACACTGATGTGTCTGATGCGCTCCAGAGACTACTCACAGAGTTCCCAGAGTTCCACTCCTCAGCACCAGGAGACACAGCTACAGGAAAGAAATCCCCAAAGGAGCTGTAGCAACAGGTACACTTACTGCGATACACTGCCTCATAATGCAGGACTGTTTCATCCTGCCAGGTCCCCCAAATTTCTTCATGTCTTTGCAGAAGTGACACTCGCCGCACTCTGTCCGCAGACACGCCTCGCACTTGCGGCATCGCGTCCTCCTCCGACGTGCTCCAGCCGTTGTCCGATTAGCTGCGAGCTTCACCGCAGAAGCAGTGCCCAGCTTCCCTTTGGGCCGTCCGACTGCCCTGTTCTGAAAGAGCCAGACATACCAGGTTAATCACACATCCCAACGACCATCTAGACTACAGAGCTTCCTCGGACAGGAGCTCTGTACATCTCAGACGTGAAGCTGACAGATGTGTTGGAATTACACACAGACGGGTAACAGCATATGACACATCCCATCGGTCTTATAGATAAAGGAGTTCTTTTCAAGATGCACTGTAAAAAGACACACCATAAATGAGAGATGCCAAACCTACAGTAAGCCCACTTCAGCAGGGCAGGGACAATCAATTTACGCACAGCTCCGCGTAGGACTAAGTCCCGAGTAACGTGCTCGCCTCAGGCCAAGAGATGATCTGTGCCATTGCTGAGTTCTGGGCTAGAGAGCTCTTCAGACTGTGCTCAGGTTAAGCCAGGTCTACTTTCCTCTCCTGGAAGTGGAAGAATCCAAGGAGGCAGGAACAGTAATTTTGAGGTTAGGTACAGCAGAGAAACAGCAGCAATGGCTCAAGCCACAGCAATCTCTCTAAAATAACAGGAGAGCATAAACTAGTGTCAAGCAACAAAGCACGAAATAAACCACAGATACTACAAAACCCTTCCAGAGTAGCTGCCCTCATATCCACCACTCACAAGTGCTCGGAAACAGAACACTAACTGATGCGGTGTGAAGGTTAAAAAGGGCATCCCAGGACTAGACTTCAATGACCTTCAAAACAGAAGCTAAAAGAGCATGAAAAGATTTTAAATTATTAGATCAACTGCAACATATTTTCTCTGGATAGCTAAATTGCATGTTCTCATCAAAAACTCCCTGTTATACACAAGAACTTCCAGCTCAAGCCAAACATCACTAAATACCATGTAATTGTACAGGGCCAATTACGGCAGGACCGGCTTGGCTCATTCCTACCACCGACAGCTTTCTCCAGAAAGACGATGGTAACAGGACGGCAAAGCTCCCCTGGTTTAGCGTTTATACAGTTGTTCCACTTTCTGCACCTCTCAGCCTATGACCAACAGACCAGCCGGTTTCACTTTCTCTTCCTCCTGAATTCTGGGCAATCACCACGGCCGGGCAGGTTGGCGACAAAGCCATGCAGAATTCCCACGCAGGTTTTAAAAGAAACAGTCTACTTGGTACTACAAAAGCCTCCCTAAGTGTCCCAGCACACAACCATGAAGAAAAGCCACACTGCCAAGTATTTCATCTTCCTGCCAGCTGACTTAGCAAAGTTCCAGTGACTTTCAGATGCAAGAGAGTGCTGGTATTTTAAGAGTCTCCATCCCAGGAAGCTCAGTGCTGAGAGCGCTGAGAAGCCAGGAGCTGGACCACTTTGTTTTCTCTCCCACTGACCTACTATCGGAACCAAGGTGGGAGAAAACATTGCTCAGCTGATGAGGTTACACAGGTCCCAGCGACCTTTTGTTCTGCTTGCAGGTGAATCGCACTGCGCTGCGCCAACAGACAAGCGTAGCCTCCTTCCCATCGGCAACCGCACCAGGCGCCTGGATTGCGGATCAATTCAGACACTCTGAAGAATAAATATTTACCTTTTAGACCAACTTTTGTGTCTTCTCAAGGATAAAGTCAGCTATGCCACGACTAGCTTGACAACCTAGATAAGAGGTGATTTCCTTCCTCAGCGTGATTAGTGTCCTTCCACCAGCAAGGGAAGTCAGAGACACGAAGCAAAGGCTAGACATCAGCGGGAACAAGCTAAACCAAAATATGGACAATGATCTGGGCAGTTCCCCTCTGCCACCAGCACATGGAAAATTCTGGGTAAGCATCTGACTCCATCCCACATGGTTAAATTTCAGAACACCAGCTACACCACCACCACCACAACAGTGTTTTTTAAACGCAATCTCTTTCGAGGAAAGATCAAACTCGGTACTTTTCCAGCTGAAAGACAATTCCTGATTCTGCCACAGTAACACGAGCCAAGTTCTAATTCTGAGGACAATGTCTTAAGTGCCAGGACACCACAAAGATACAAGCAGTAAAAAGGCATCATTTCAACACAGAATTTGAGAATCCTGGGGAAAAAAAAAAAAGGCAGGAAGGTGAAGGTACAGGAACAAGTCTGCAGCAAGTCCAACAGCACACATCACAGCAGAGGTGCAGATCTCTGATCTCACTCTGTGTTACATTTCTTACCTAACCAGATCTCTGCACTGCTTGTTAGGAAATCCAAGCAATTGTACTAGCTGGGTTTGCACTAATTCACCAACCGACCAATCCTCAATCCAAGCCACGTTTTCATTCCAGGATGTCGCAGCCAGCAAGGCTAGAGAGGCCTTGCAGGAATTCCCACTAGTATCTAGTTTCAAGGGGCTCCAAAGTGGTTGCTTAAAAACCTCCACAGAAGAAAATCTGGTCTGTGGGTTGCTATCCCAGAAAGGGGCTGGGATTCAAGGGGGTAGAAGGAGCCTCCAACATGACTTGGGGTTTATTTAGCATGTGGCAGACAGCCAGATAAATTCCAGGTCAATGTTAGTGAAGAGATGCTGCAGGATTTCCAGCTCAGACTGTAGTTTTACAATGTACCAGCCCTGGTAGCAAAACAAGGCAGAGATTTCCTTCCCAGCTCTGTACCACAATTCGCCACTCTCCTCACACAGCTCTGCGAGTAACGGGCAGTGGGTAGGGGACAGCGGGATTCCTTAACCTGGGTTAAGCACGGTGGCCAGCAGACAGCAGCTCCACACCCTCAAGCTCAGGACTGGGTGACACTCTAAGCCCTAAACTAGGTCCTGGACCCACAGAGTCTCCCACCTGTGCAGCAGATCCTACCATCTCCTTTGCCAAGGAGATGAGCCAAGACCCTCAAGTATGACCCATGCCTGCTGACTCAGGAGCCCCCAGCAGCCACCCCTGAGAACTGTCAAGAAAAGAAGGATTATATCAAACTGAAGAGATTATTTTCTTAGATCTTATAACTAACACCAGGGAGCTGAGAACAAGCCTGCCCAAAATACTATCGCAAGCAATTCCCTATGTTGTCCAGCAACTCCACAGAAACTGTGTCCATAGTCCTCTGGTCACAATGAGAGCCTTCAAAAGAGGGGTAGGAGGATGCTGAAGTGATGACCACCACCCACCCCACGCTCTGAAAGGCCACACAAGAAGCTGCTGAAGCCTATGAGGATTAATATACTAACATTAATTATATATACACTAATATACCTACCACTATTACACTGAAACCTAGAAAGCTGGTGGACTTGCACTGCTCTCTAAAACAAGATGTTGACAGGACATACTGCTAGTGTGGTTTTGGGTTTGTTTTTTCTTTTGTGGTTTTTTTTGTCCTCCCCTGATTACTCCCAGGCACAAAGGTAACCCACTCCTGCCCCGGAGCAGACACAGCACAGGAGCAGACACAGCACAGTCTCTGCAGCACCTAGGTATTAGGAGCAAACTTAGGCCATCAAACGTAATATACTGTGAACTACAAAGCCATTTACAAATCATGAATTTGGGATGGCCCTCCCACACCACAGTGATTAAACACGCCCACTCCTCAGTCAGGAAAGGGACAAATCTGCAAAACCATTTTCAGAAGTGCTGAGCTCCTCCAAACCCCCCTGAATTCACCAAGGCTCCAAGGGGTCGACAGTTACCAGACTGGGTGGTGTGTCCCATCACCAGTTCAAGTCTCTCATCAGGGCTGTGAAGGTCTGGGAATAAACCCAGGTATGACATTTCCAACTCCAAAACCCTCTAGGAAATGCTACCTGGAAGAGTCACTACTTGGAGCATTAGTTTATCTTGGCTACTGGGAAGTCGTCACTGCCTGCTTACAGGTACCTTAACACACTTCTCCCTGCTTGGCAGTCGCTGGAAAGCCACCCATCCCCAAGGTGAGAGCAGAGCCACCTCTGCCCCGAACACAGCTCTTACAACAGAATCACAACTTGGATGCTTACAGCAACAGACTAACCTTCAGAGCTGGCAAGAGTAACTCAGAAGACTTCAGGTAAACACAAAATACCAAGATCATCAAGCTTTGGAGACAACACTTGAAGAGCTGTTAAACACATCATTAAGTAGGTGCTGATGTTCCCCAGCTGCTATCCCAACACCAACAGTGCTCTGCTGGTGTTGTCACCAGGCAGCTTCCTCTGGAGAGGAAGACCAGCTGACACTGTCAGCCAGTCCAGGAGGAAGGAGGTCCTGGTCCTAAAAGGAAGGCTGACAGAGCCCGGAGCCTAGAAACCGCCTCTTTTGCTGGTGGCCTCTACCCGGGCACAGGCCTTCCTCCACCACCCAGCTTCAGCGACCGGCTGAACCCGCTGCCAGCAGCGCCACACCACTACTGTGGGCTCAGCATCTCCCAGAAAATCCCAGGGATGCCCACAGTGCCCTTCTGAGGGGCTTCGCACATGGCCCGCTCCATGGGACCTGGGGTTCGCTTCCTAACCAAGCACCATCCGAACAGTGTGTGTGTACCCACTCGGTAAATCTCTGCAAGAGCAGACATCTCACATCGGAGGTGTTCGTCACTCCAAGGTGCTGTGGCACATAAATACATCCCGTCCATTAGGAAGACCAGGGTGATTTCCTTCTGTGACACACACAGATCATTCTCATCTGCAGTAGTTTGACCAAGCCCATGCAGCAGTATCAGCACCGAAAGAAAGATGAGGGGACGCAGAACTTCCAGGGTGCCAGTCCAGCACTTAGACCTGTACATGCCTCGGCATCCCAACACCACTGTAATTAAATTTGTCTGTTCTAATTCTGTTAAAACAACTCATTTCTTCATAACATCTGATAAACACTGCGGGGAAAACCAAACACATATTAACCCACAATTCATAACTGCTGTCAGCTAAAACAGCACCCCCAACATGCTGGGTCTTGGGCTGGTACCGGCCACTGGAGAAGCCACGGCGATGCCACAGCAAAGGTTCTGCTCAACTGTTTCCTTGCCTCTTCCTCTAACGTCAAGACGCAGGGTGGAAGTGACGGAGGACAAGGCTCCATGCCCAGGGCCAGCACTGTCCTGAACAGCTCCAGTGATGTTTCCCTCTCCTAGCCTCCAGCTCTAAGCAGTTTTGGCCTTCCTGCCACGAAAACCAGTGTCAGATCGACCAGTACCAGCAGTGGTGCAGGCCAGCAACACACATCCCAGCACACTGAACCGAGATCTACCAAAGTTATTTTACCAGAGGTCTCCGAACCAGACACTGTCACTAACTCCACGTTAACCCCAGAAGAGGGGGACTACCACCAAATTGCCTGGCAGCCTGTTACACACACGCCACCTTGCCCTGCGTAATCACAACCAACTTAACAAGTCTTCAGCATCACACCCTTACATCTCCTCAACAGTTAGCAGAAACCCTTGCCAAAGGAAGAACTTCTGAAGAAAAAGAAAGCAAGGACAGTATGATGTGCCTGCAGGAATTCAGTGGAGACGAGGGGGAGCTAGGTTAAGGCAGTAAAAATCACAGATGCCTTAAAATCTGTATGAACGGAAGAGCACAAGCCAACAGCACAGATCTAACGTCTCTGGTTAAACCACATCTGCCCAAGAGTCTACATGTGCGAACTCCAGGATCCTTGCTCTCCTCTAGCACTGACCATTTGAAAGTCACGTCACCCATCGCTGCCATACACTCCTGCCAGGGTGGGGGTGTCCTGCAAGACAAGTTTTGGTCCAAGGTCCCCCACTAAGCAAGGAGTATGGAAGGGAAAGGGAATGCCGTGGAAGTTTTTCAGGGCCAGCCATCCCCAAATGGGATGAAGTCCCTCCAGATGTTCACTGCCACCACCTCCTCCAACTCATACCTACAACCTTTCTCATCCTCTCCTGCAAAAAGCGGCATAGTTCCCGGTGACCACTGCCAGGTGACCACACAGGGCTCCACTACTGAAAAAACAGACCGGTTGCCACAAGTAAATAGACAAGTTGATACCCTGCAGATTCGTCTGGGCATGAGAGACACTCCGGCAGCTTTCCTGCCAACAAAGCTGTGCTGTTCAGGGGGCGATAAACTGGCACGTCAGTGCCCATGCAAGTGCCCCCGTTTATTCCTCCAGTGGCGAGGAGGTAGAAGTTAGGCCTGGAGGGTGGAATAAGATATACTGGCAAAAACATGCTTTTGTAGATAAGCTGTATCCAAAGTAGGAGCTCTTAAAAAGAAAGGCACCAGTAAATTACACAGACTTGGGGCGTCTCGTGCAAATGTAGCTTTTCTGCTTACTGCTACTTCAGGACAAATCCCTCTGCCCCAACCCAGGACAGTTTTTCTCAGCCTGTTTACACACGCTGAAGTCAGAAATCTGATTTATTCCTACCCCAAGTGACCCAGCAAGGCTGGCAGGCTGCAGCAGCAGGCAGGACACGCACCCTGGCACCCGCACGCTTCCAACGCCCCGCTGCTAACCAAAACTACGGCAAGCACAGTAAACCCTACCCGCTCTCGCGCTGGGAAACCTGGCAGCCTTTGTGCCTTCTTACTTTAGACACAGACTAGGGAAGAAGGAATCAAAGTCAGAATAAAGCCCGAATGACAAGAACTGCAGCTACTCAAACACTGAAGTTGTGCTCCTCAACGACACCTGTAGAGCCGAAGCCTTTCACCTGTTACACATCACAGACCATCACAGCAGAAATACTGATTGGACACGTCCCATGTAGAAAAATATCGTAACTACATGTGTTAAAGCAGGCTTGTATGAAAATACAGTTGGATCCATGTGGGGGTTTTTACCATCAGAAGAGCTTTGAACAAGAAATAACACCCCACAGGCCTTTGCTACCTAGATCGCAGCGTTGTAATTTAGGCTCAGACTAAGCCTTCTAAGAAATCCCACAAGAAGGATCTCTGCTTTCTTGCACTCAATTTTGTTTTAAACTATTAAGATATAAAAACGCCATCAAGCCTCAGGTTTCAGAAGAGCTGAAGAAACCCAGAACATCATCAACTTTGCAAATTCATCCAGCAAGAACTGGCACCTCCAGTAGAGATTTCACAGCTGGTACAACGCAGCTGAGACCTGTCTGCTCTCCGAACGATTAGCTCTTTTCACAGAGCGTACAGTAATCCCACCAAACCAGAGAAGCAAATGGAAAAGGCCTGGTGTGGGACAAAGTTTAAGAAAAGGAAGGGGGCTGGGACATTTTAACTACCTGGTCTGGGAGCTGAGCAGTGAATCGAGCAGCCGCGCAGGCCTGCGCATTTACACAATCCCCAGGATCAGGTAAAGGCTTAACAAAGTTCACTCACTCAAGACCCAGTTTAGGAGCTGGGACTGACACTGCACCAGGCCCGTGCAGCACACCAACTTATCTCCCGGGGTTTCCACACCAGAGCTGCCATCGTGGGAGCACCCAAGGCACACCAGCGCTGCCAGGCCAAACTCCGTTTCCGGCCTGTTTTCTTGGTGCAATTGTGAAGCGAAACATAGAAAGTTACTGGAAACAAGATGGGGTTTGAAGGATAGGCTCAACACCTGGCCTATGCACAAACTCATAGCTAAAAGCAAATTCTTAAGCTATTTTAAAGAGTGAAACACCTTGAGTTAGGAACAAAACTATCAAGTTTTTGTTTAAATCTCATACACGTTTAGTTCTATTTCTGGTGCCTTTTTAATTGCTTAGGCAGTTCTCAGTGAAACACGCAATCTAGAACATACGTTCTGGATTATTTTTCAAAGGTTACTTCATAAATTTAAAAAGTTGATTCTCCTTCTGCACAGGGTAAAAAAAAAAAAAAAAAAAAAGAAGAAAACAAACCCCTTAAGAGACCAGACCCTGGAAGTAATAATGAAAGTTCTCCGTGCATTTCAGCACACATCCTTCTCTTTCTTCCACATCCCTCGTCCCTGGGAGCGGAAAGGAGGCTGTGGCGATAAATCAAACTCGGACAAGGTAGCCAGGCTCAGCATCGGACTCTCCCCAAGCCCTGCGGCCCCC
>NW_010226999.1:0-13198 GCF_000690775.1 Eurypyga helias
GGGACACCAGTAAACCTGCACACCTCAGGGCAGGGCTGGCAGCACACGGGGCACTGCCAACAGCTCCTGGTCTAACTTTTCTGTGAAACAGTGACAGAGACACCAGAACCTTCCTGGAAACCTGTTCCAGGTGTTTGCTACCATTTTATGTGGAGATGTATGTACGAGGTGAGACATGGTATTTTGGGAGTTCAGCACCTCCGAGCACTGCTCTCCGCAGGACAGTGCCTGAAGACTGACACGGGGTTTCGGGTGGGACCTTACCTCTCTGCCCGCATTTCCGTCTGGCCAACTTTGAGGCCTGTCTTCCACAGTACTTGTAGTCCCCAAAGCCTTGCTGCAGTCCACTCAAGGGACAGTTACTGCTGTTTTGTTACGATGGTAATGGCGCCCTGTCAAAAGAAGGCAGTTAGACTGGTTTGGCGTGACATTTTCCTGACAAATTCAGGGTAGCTGGTACTTTTCACTCTAAAGTTTCTTGGCATTTGAAAGATATGTGAATTCAGTTCAGCTGGCTGACTTATGAAAGAATTTCCCATTGTCCCCCTCTTAAAATAAAAAATAAAAAAAAGGAAAAAGGTATGTACTTTCCAGCCTTTGCAATGCTTCAGCCATTTTTACAACCGAAGTTGCTCTTTTTCATATTTCATCTTCATATTTTCCACTGAGAAAAAAATGCTAAGCTTTTGGTAACAAAACAAATATAACCAAAGCCCAGATCAGTAGGTTTTAAACAAGAGAACCTCTTCCAAGCAAGCTGTGGTAAACCACAGCAACTCCCATAGCCTTCAAGTCCGAGTCTTTCCACTGCAGTTGTCATAAATGTCCAGCAGTGGTGTTGTACCAGAGTTCTTTATCACAGCCTCGGCGTTTTGGCTTCATGCGGACAAAAGTAACTCAGCAGCTGTAATCCAGCTTGCTGGAAGAGGGCTGTAGTTGAAAGACTGACTGGAGAACAAACTGGTTGAAAATGAATACCGGGATCCTGACGGAAAAGTGAGGTTTGCAAAGGAGGAGTGTGAAGCACAAAGTGTGATCTAATCTACAAGGGAGGGACTGGACTTTCTTCATCACATAATGACAGATGCAGAAAAATACTTTCAAAGCAGAATTAGGATGTAAAATAGTGTGAACTCTTCAGAGTATTGAAATGAAGGAAATCTGTGTCGCTGGAACCAATGGGGTTGTGGAGACTGTGAAAGTGGAGGCTGGGTAGGCTGAATCAATTCCTAAACCAGAACAGCTTGGTAGTGGGAAAAGCTGAGATATCACTTTTATATGCATACAGTGATTATATGCAAACCCATGATTTGTGAGAACACTTCAGTATTTACTGCCTATCTCCAGCTGAGCTTTACAGATCCTGTTGGGAATGTCATAATATGTAACATTCTCCTCCTTTACAATAAACACTAACAAGGAAGGGATTTTAATTTAAAGCCAGCTATGATTTTATAATGGTTATAGCTGTTTATAATAGCTAATAGACAGTGCCTAAGTGTACAATATCTATGAATAAGAGACGAAAAATAATAATAATGAAGTGGCATTAATAAAAGGATTGTTTTTCATTACATCACATGCTCAGCACGAATGAACACATCCTTAAATGGGTTTTACTGGTTTAACTACCTATTTTAGTTCCTAAGTGAGCATCACCTGAAGTAATATCTAAAAATATAATAAATTCAATTCATGTGTTTGTAAAAGCAACTCATCTTACACCTTCCAGAATTTTGCTCAGTTTGATTTTGAAGTGACTTCAGGAGACTGGCAGGACTGATGAAAATAGTTACAGCTATCTGCTCAAGAAATACAGATTAGATCTAGGAAAAACATCTGCACTGATGTTTCTGATTTTTTTTTTTTTTACTATGGAGCATAACACATCTATTGTCTGCTGAAGACTTGATGACAATCTATTGCAAGCTTACAGGTGTCTTGAATAAGAACCTATTGTTGAAATATTACTGATACGTTATTGCCTTGAATGCTCTCTGTAAATGATCCAAACTCATTATGGAGGCCAAGTCAGTTTTTGAGCCCTCATGAGTTGTTCCTGTGTATGGCTGAAAGAAGAAAAGTTTATTTTATATTAAGCTGGCTAAAAGAAGAAAGGTAACACTTCTTTGTAATAACTCCCTGGATATGTTTCCCTCAAAGTCACATGTAGAAAAGACAGGAAGGAGAGACCCTGTTATGCCTTGGTTCTAGCTTACAGTTCTGGTTTTGTGACGCAGAATTGTCTTCTGAGTATCTGCTTGGCCATGGGAAAGTGTAGCAATCTACTTCTAAATCTTCAGAATGGGGAGTGGGGAATCTCCTTTGTTCAGGAGACAATTGTGTTTTGTTTATGGACTGATCAGTAGGAGAATTATAAACATGGAATATAATCTATTTTTTGAAGGATAAGAGAATTGGGAAAATGAAAGTTAAAATAAAAAAATAGTAACACACTTGTGTTTAAAGCATAACAGTGCAAAGCACCAGGAGGAAGTCACCAACTAGTAATTGTTCTTGTTGTGCCTGATGTGCAGCAGCCTCACCATCTGTTGTTTAGGTTTAAACAATTCTAAGGCAGACTGTACTTTTCCTGAAATACTGATTTATTTACCTTTTAAATGAATGTCTTCTTTCAGCAGTGCCACACAGAATTCAAACATTTGCAGAGAGAAAACCAAACCTGTTTGCTCCCTGCCTAAACTGAATAACATTGTAGAAGAAACCCAGCTACCTTCAGTTGAGCGGTGGTCGACATGTATGTCATTTCTGTGTTGCAGTAAAATTCATATAGACTTTAGCTTTCAGTTCGTCCCTCTGTGCCTTGCTGTAACTGGTGGTGGACAAAAGGGAGTTCCATAGACTGGCTGGGCTAAAACAAATTGGAACGGGAGTCATCAATACTTTGGAATTTGGACATATATTGCACCAGTTTTGATTTGCCTTGAAGAAGTCAGCCCTACAGATATGTAGTAAATCCACTACAAAACTATGCAAGCCGAACAAAGGCAGAAAAATCAACTCTACAAACAAAACCTGAATTAAAAAAAAGAGAAACAACTTGTCTTTTCATGTAAGACAATGTTACGCTATCAAACTGACACCGTGACCTCATTTTAAGTAAAGCCACTGCCTTTGACAATAAGCCTCACAGCCTTGTTCGTAAATACAGTTTGTGACCCGTTTCTCCTCTTTAGTCCTGAACCCTGATTTTGGGTAAAGGTTCCTTCTGGGACTGGTGGAGAAAAAGCTTTCAGAGCTAAAGACAATGTGTCCTTTATGTTGCTACATCTAGGATGTCCACCATACAGGCCAAAAAAACCCTTACAAACAACAAAAAAACCAAAACCCAACAAAAACTCCCTTAAGTTTTACCACAGAATAAAATTGTCTCTTGCTTTATAGCAAACTGATGTCCCATGTTGCACGGGCACCACAAATCTTAGATACAAAATGACTCAAATAACTCCTTTCTTAGAGCAGTGAAGATAGGCTTGAGACGCCTCATGCTACAAATCATTATTTTGATCAAGGCCTAGATTACCTTGGCCTGCCTGATACCTTCTACCAAAGGGCTAATTTTCAAAATAAATATGGACTTTTAATCAGAAGTTTTCTACAGCTCCCCCCCGTCCCAAACCTCTCCTGTAACCTTTACAAGGCTTACTAGCTGCCACCTCCTGCGTGCAGGGTAAGGCCGCTTTGAGCTGCACAGGAAGCAAGTCCACTCTGCAGAAAGGATGCAACTTCAGAGTCCGCTGTTGTTGTCCTGCCCTAGTGACGGTCGTTTCCTTACAGCTTGCTGTGCAGCAACACTGACACCTGCCCAACACCCACCTCAAAATTCACAGCAGAAAGACAGTCTTCTCTCTAGTGAAGACCAACTGCTGCGAGCCTGCCAGGCTTTCACAAACTGGCTTTCAAGGAATTGTAACATCCTTTTGACTCAGTTTCCTCTGTGTCAGGTGAATCATATAAAAAAACCCAGCCTGGCTGCCAGTAAATCTTTAATTTAAATTTCATTATCAAACTCACTAGCTGTGACTGGAAAAGGTAACTGGAAGCATTATCTATTATATTTAAAAATGCAGTTTGAGGGTGATATGTGTAGCATAAATTATATTCCACATTTAATGAATGATGTGAAACAGCTTTTCAGAAAAGTAGGACAGAAACAGAACATTCTATGGCCTTCACCTTTTTGTATTCTGTGGGAGATCCCAGAAAGAGTCTCTCCCAGGTTACAGTAGCTTGCCTGAAGAGGCTTACCCTCTCCTCACGGCTGGGAAGTGACGCAAAGAACTCACTGACGGCAGCAAGACCCCGGAGGAAGACATAGGGAGCAAACATTCTGCAGTGACAACCTGGCAGCATGCTGTGCAAACGTCACGCAGCTCTCCTGAAACAGAGTTCTCATGTTAGTGCAAGCTCAGATTTCTGCTGTACTTCTTCACTCGGCTCTGATCTGCGCCTTGACAACAGTCTGCTTGTAGATGTGAACTTTGGCTTTGACTGGAACTTCACCTTGCATTGCCTCTAGGTGGTTTGGACAAATGAACTTTCTAAACCACCGCTATCTCACTGGAGCTGTGTGCTATAGCACTACACTGCCCTAAGGCAGGATTAGGCCAATTGTTTACATATAAACATGTGGCACACTCCACCTGTACAAGTGTTTGTTTTTGCATAGCTAGCAGATAACAGGCCTGTAAATTTTATTGCTAAATAGTATAAACATAGATCTATGATTTCTTCTCCCTCCTCCCAAGGATTGTGTTTTGGGACTGATTCTGATCTCACTTTTAACAATTATCTGTGGATATAACAGAACCTGTGACTTACACATGCATGAAATTTGGGTAAAACTCTTAGGTTTGTACTTCAGTAGCACTGATATTATTTGTGGGTTTTGTTTAACATAATATAATAAATTTATTAAAAACAGGTAATTTTTCAGCAAGATGCAAATGTAAATGATTAACGTAATATATTTATTTTTCTATTTTTCCATTCAACGCCTTATTATATATCCATCCTGTATAATGAACATGACATTTTTCTGACAGTGTTGTGAGGACTATTTCTGTTTTTCTCTATTCTGTACATTTCTGGTTTGTGTCTTTGTCCTGAAAATGTCTCTAGATGACTATTAATGCAGACATTTTTCCCTATTGGTTTTCCTTCCACAGATTCCGATTTCATCACCACAGAGAGCTGCTATTGCCGCATTGATCCTTCTCCACATTGCCTTAAACTGGCCACGATTTTATAAGGTGATTTCAGTACTGTCACATCACACTTGAAACAGTTAATCTAAAATATGTGATTGTGTTTTCTTATTCATAGCATTAACATTTTGTACCATTTACATAATTTCTTAAGCTCCTGTGAAATGAAATAAATCATACACTAGAAGCTCTTTTTTTGAAAGGATATTCCAAAGACTTGGGGGAAAAATTTGAACTACTTATTCATAGAAAAACCACATCTGTTTTAACATAGAATTAGTGATTTAGTTGCTCCAAAAGTACCAGCAAAAACTTGAATTTGAATGTCCTTGTGGGCTTCCTACAGGAAAAAAAAGCATATGCAGCCAAACAGGAAAGGCAAGTTTATAAGACATATTTGCATTTGATTTCAGCTTTAAATTGCACAAGAATCAGAATCTTTACTGCTAGCCGGAGTTAAACCACGACAACTGTTGAGTTTTCTGTCTTTCCCGAGTGGCTTTCAAATTGTGTTTCACAGTTTAGCTGCAGAAGCTAACGCAGCACTGCAGTTGGCGCAAGGGTTTGCTCTTCTGTTTGCATCCCTGGACACTATGGAACCCCTTTTCATACATGTTTCCTTTACGTGAACAGTACATAGGGGGTGGGATACCATGTGCTTCTTTATATACTATTATGAGTAGAAGGTCAGAGGCTTTAAAATCCACAGTAGTATCAATTCAAGTATGGCTTCTAAGAACCCATTTCAAGAAAGGATACAAAAAGTAAAAGTGAACATCAACTTCATTACGGCTTTAGGTTTTTCAGTCAATATTAAACTGAAAAAATAATCTAAACAGAAGTAAATTATTTCAGAAACCAACTTCACAGCTTTATAAAGAGGTTTTAATGATGAAAATAATGCACAATTAAAAGTGTTTATTTTTGCATGCTTCACTGTTATTTTTTACATTCTAAGATCATTAACACACATGATCATATCTTTTTGTGCTTGGATTCTTAGGTTTCATGTTTCATTTATGTCTGTAGTGGTATAAAAGGTTCACAGAATCACAAAGTGGAAGGGGTTGGAAGGGAACTCTAGAGATCATCCAGTCCAACCCCCCTGCCAGAGCAGGATCCCCTAGAGTAGATCACACAGGAACAAGTCCAGAGGCTTTGGAAAGTCTCCAGGGAAGGAGCCTCCACCACCTCTCTGGGCAGCCTGTTCAGTGCTCTGTCACCCTCTCAGGGAAGAAGGGTTTCCTCGTGTTCATTTGAATGTACAGTGTCTTCACTTGTTATTACTCAGGTGATCTCCTATTACAGAAGCGCAACAAACTGCAGGGTAACAGAATTCATGCAGTCATGGACTACATGCCACAGACACTGGGAAACTGCAAATGCAGTTACGTCTGTACCACCAACTCAGCCAGTGGAAAGTCACTTTATAAATGTGCATCATCAACACATGAGGAATGTCCCAACAGGGCTCAGACATTCCATAGCTCTTCCGCTTTTTTCTTGCAACTCTTATGTGAAACATGTTGAATTGAGGGCTGTGTTTCTTGCAAAGTGCACCTCTTTATTATACCACGGCAGGTGTAGGGTGCACGTGTCTACCAGCACTAATCACAAGTAACTGCAGAGTGATTAGTGCTGTTTAAATTCTGGTCCATTATAAAAGTGCTAACTAAATAATGACAGATGCAGAAATTTAAACAGAAGGCAGTTCCTGTTGAGTCTAAATATCTGTATAATGAGGTTAAAATATCTATATATTTTGTAATTAAAAGTCTGATGTTGCAAGTCTTCAAAGAGCCTCACGAATCAGGAAATGCTAACTCCTTACCTGCAAAAAGGTAAGGAGGAGTTATTGTTTCTTGAGGGGCCTGCACCAAGGAGGTAATTACATGCTGTAAGATATAATCACATGGATACGATAAGGAATCTAGGGCAAAGCGGGATGATGATGTTTCTACTAGTACCTTTGATTGCAGTATAGGGAACTGTATTGTGCTACAATTTTAAACTGAGCCCATAATAACCCAGCTATGCCCTGTGCTTGTCCTCTGCGATTGTCAGCTGTCATGGTAACAACACTGCTGCACAGACTACAGGGGAAGTCTCTTAAATGGGAGAAATAGACAGGCAGACCTTTTGGGGAGAGGGGGTCCCACAGTCAGAAGAGGGCAGGGGCAATTGTGAAATCTTCTGAAATTTCTAGCACAGCTTTGGTAATTGGAAAAGTCATTGAGAATTGTTCTTACTTTTAGATTGTTGGTCTGCAAAGCATTTAGATACTAGGTTCAAACTAAAGTTAAAAGACTTGAATGAAAGATTTGTGAACTTTTCAAAGGAACGGGACTGTATAATTTAACATATACCCACTATTAAGCAAAATCCATAGCATTAGCGAATAGATTTTTGTGATATCTTTTGAAACTGAGATAATCCTTCAGAGGAGTATTAGTCAAATCACAGCATGTCTTTGCCTTTCCCAGAAGGAACACTTCCTGTTCAGAATGACTACTAGCATTACATGTCAGATTTAGACATCTCAGCTGTAAATTTCTTTCAGTCTGATTTCTGTGCAACATACAGGATGAGTCAAATCGTGAGTGAAGCAGAAACAAGACTTCAGTGTTAGCAGATCATTCCCTTGCAATCCCGCTACCCCCAGTGACGCCACAGAAACCCTGGTGTACCACCCACATAGACCGCACTGCTTATAGAAAGTTAGTCTGACCCAGAACTATTCCAATTCTCACACGTTTAGAACAAAATCTCACTGCGTTCTTTATTACACCTAGACGAACACTACTGTGAAGTGTGATGGTTCCTACAACTCAGGCTGATGACTGGAAAACCCTTAGTCTTCTACTCCTGATGACCTTGAATCTGTCTGCACAGTAACCACAGAGAAACAATGGATTTCCCTGTACTTTCCCAAACTGCTCTATTGAACAAACAAGAAACCCCAATCTGGGCCTTTAAAAAGACACATTTAAGAAAATAAGAAAAAGAGAAAACCCCAAAAAAACATTAAAAAAAAGGCATAAGAAAAACCCCTGTTAATTCTCACATTAAATTCCAGACTTCATTCATGCAGGCTGTGCCAGCTTACTGTCTCACCTCGGTTACATCCATTCATTCCAAACCTCAGTTTTCAAATTAACAAAATGCAAATAAATGCATAATTTGCAGTCTGTAAAGCCAATCCATGTAATTATGTAATTGCTCTGAGAGATTAATTGTTCTTACAGCAGTTTCACCAGGCAAAGGGACTTTTGTAGATTCCTTTACCTTAACTGAGCTGTGCTGCCAAGCTGAGGCCATCTCTCGCTTCAGTCCCCTTCAATACAAGCCAGAAAGGTTCCTCTAGAGAAAGAAATAAAAACAATTTTGTAAGATATTGACGAAAAGCTTGTGTACCTGGGCAAAAGACTGGACTGCTGGGCTTTATTGAATGGAATTTTTTTCACAGTATGGGGAACACTGATTCAGCCATCCCTTCAGTTACTGGAATTTGTTTACTCACTGGTTCAAATTGTTTCCATAAGCTTTTAAACTTGGACAGGACAGGTAGGATGCATAAAGCATCTCTTTATTCTGTTGTGGTCAGAATGGCCAAGTTGGTGTTCTCAATTGTAATGAAAGATTTCATAGGAATAGTTGTTGTGCCTAGCAACTACCTGCCTGTGTGAACCAGGAGGGCTCACTGAACCACCAACAGAGACTTCTGTTTGGGCATCATGTGAGCATGGTGAATGGCTGCAATGGTTTCATGATACCTCCTGCCTACCCTCTCCTAGCAAGAATACTTGACAATAGATTTAAAAAGTGAATAGTGGCTTTTTTAGTGTTTCAAAATGAAATAGTCTCTAAAAAGTGGAAGTACTGCAGATTCTTCAGTAGGTCACCCTCTACAGTATCAGACAAATTACTCCTATGCCTTAAGTGTGGGCAAATTTGGAAAAAGTAGTCCAAAAAAACTCTGCGAGGAAAAACTGTTTGGTCTTCGGATGCATTTTCTTTTTAGGGACTAACTTAAAGAAGCAGGATTTGGTTTGGTTTTAACCACGGAAGTAAACCATATTACGGATTGAGGAGGTTGACTTCAATTAGGTGCTGTAGTTACTACAATGGACTCCATCTGGAGACACATCTGAGTGCCATTTGAACTGGAATCCATAGCATTATTGCAGCAGGAGCAGACATACTCCACCTAGATTTGCTGGTGTTATTCCCCCTCTAAGCAGTTATTTGGGATAAATGGCCACTCCAGCCATCACCTGTCCTACATGGCAACAAGGAAATAACAGTACTATAAAAGGATTAATCTGAGGGCCACTGATGGCTTCTGTTTCACTCACATTCTAGAATTTTTGTGTTTCTAGCACTGCATTTCTAACTTTGCTTTAGTTTAAATAGATCTGACCTATGCTAGCCACAGCCTGCTTGACTGCTTCATTTTCGTATTATCAGTTATCATCAACAGGTTTTTCCACAGCTATGACCTTATTTTTCCCCTTCTGCGCAGGTTTAGGAATGTTAAATACACTTCTATAGAGGGGGAACAAAAAGTCCTGATTGACAGTAGTGTGAGGCCTCTCAACCTTTAAGGGCTACCTTGCTAACTTGCCAGGGGAAAAAAGGCCTTGCCTCTTTGCATATTTATTTGCATAAATACTAACACACAAAGTTGCATCAATTTACAATATTTGCTGTAAATAACATTCTATATAAAAACTAGAAATAACATATTTCAAGCAAAGTTGCGGGTGACTTATATTGTCCTATCCTTGCTTGTGTGGAGATGATTACAGGTTGTCATGCTCCTTGGCTGCATCCATTTTATACCAAATTTAAAAGTTTAAAAATACTGAAGGATACCATGGTATACCAGTAAAACAATGACAGCTCTGCCTGCCTGCTCATCATGTGTCTACTTAAGGTGTACATAGACAGGATTAGATAAATCCAGATTTGAAGAGTATCTTGCTTCATAACTAGCCAGAGTTAGCTCATATTTGCCACTTCCAAGCAGAACAGAAGACGATTTTGTGGTCCTGGAAAAATGTTCAGGTTTTGTAAGCTTTGCATTTTCCCTCAGAACAAATCTGGGATCAATAAAACTTACTGCTTAGACCAAATAAGAAGTCAACATCCCCTGTTAACTGCTGAGGCCATATGAGAGATAACATACAAGTTAAAATAGTCTCAGTACATAACACCTTTTAGAGCTGTAACTGTACGCTGTCTGTCACGGTACTATGGATGGAGATGGCTTTCAGTGCAAAGTGACATACTTTTTCAGAGAAACCATTCAGTAACATGCTAGTCCTATCAAAGAACCTGGGGTTTTAGAACACACAAGGCTAGCCCTGTAGCAACCCAGTAAGTTTTCTGTAAGTGACAAAGGAAGTGTCACATAAATTTTGCTCTAAAGTTTCCCTATTGCAGAGAGGGAGATTAAACATTTGATTTGAAAATAGTAAGGATCACGTAGCATCCCAGGAATCGGTACTTTTCAATATTTGCATTTGCATGCAGGATGTGTGTTTGTTCACCATCTTTTACAAGTGGCATTCAGTCCACGTAAAGAGACGTATGTCTCCTTTAGCATGCATGTTTGTATTGTCAACCTGATAGAACTGCACAGGAATGAACCCTATAAAGTTAAATGAAAGATAATGCTTATTTTATTGCTCAGTAAAGTAGGTCTACCCAATTTAACTCCAAATAAGATCTGTGATAAGGCCAGTTTATTAGTATTAATTTTAACTCATCCTGTAGAATTTTGCAGTTAAGATAGTCTCTATTAAATTATGTAATACCACGTGAACCAAAAAACCACCCCAAAACCTAAAATGCCACCTTTGTGGAAATATTACCTATTTGAATGCATAAGGGAAATCATCATGCAAGTTCAGAGGTGAAAGGAGTTTTAGCATCCCAAAGACATCCCCAGTCTGGCCAAGAAACACTTGTTTCCAGTGCCAGAACTAAAGAGCAGGTCCAAGAGAAACCCTCAGACCTGAGCTAAATAGGGCTGTTCACAGATGTGGCGGGCTGAGGGTGGGGGAGGATCTCAGAATACCCTCATTTGCAGCTGAAGCCACACTACCCCCCACAACCAACACACAGGGAGAATGAGTATAAATATCAAACCCCTCATCCTTTCTTCTTCCATGAAATAATAGAGCTAAACTTTTTTTTCCTTCTATTCAAAAGTAAAACCTACAGTTAGAGATCTGCCCGCTTGTGATACAGTGAAATGTAGGTATGTCTTAGGGGCATGACAGTTTAAGTCAGGTTAGATGATGGATTATTGGCATTAAATAACCAGGTTCCCAGTTGACAATGAAAACAAGATATCTCTCCGCCTTCTTTGAACTTCTTGCATTCTTAGCATTCTTTCCACAAACCTTTTAATAGCTGCCCTATTCATAGGAAAATGTATTGCTGAAGCTAAAAGGTGGGTTTTTTTCCTTGCCACTCTCATTGGAGGGAAACATAATAAATTAAGGTCGATTTGCATGCAAGTTTGCATACACAAAACTCTGTCATGAACTACCAAACAATAGGCTGCTCATGCCAGAACGTATCGTTCAAACAACAGCATAAAAAATAGCTACTGAGCTGTAAGGCACATCAGTATTACCCCACTGCTCTGGCTACTGAGTCTTTGCCACAACAAATCTACTACACCCCTCCAAAGGCAACACAAGGAAATAAACTCAGCAGCTCTGTATCTCTCATTGCGCTGCAGTCCAGATAACCTCCACTGCTGTGTGGGATGTCCTGACAAGAGGGAAAGTCTGAGTCCTAGGTGAACCTGTATGCAGAATGCACAAGCATAAAAACCTTTCCTGACGACTCAAATGTTACCCCTCTCTTTCAGTGTGCTGCCTGGAAGCGTACATCGGTTCATTTATTGGGCAATCTATAATTAGCTGCTATCTGTGCAGTGTTGCCATGAAACTTTTGGCATTACAGTGTTGAGCAGATTGCTTCTGCAACTGGTGGCTTTGCAGGAGTAAAAGCATGTTACCAGTCCAGCTGGACATGCTGGTATCATGGGTCACCTACACAATTTCAGTCGGGGAAAAAGTTTCCTGACGTGGCATGTGGTTACATCAGAGCTGCTGACAGCTCTAGGGGGAAAAACTCTCCTGACGTGGCACGTAGTTACATCAGAGCTGCTGACAGCTCTTCATGGAAAGTACCAGCGTGCCAAGGTTTAGCTCTCTTTACCTCTTGGACCTACACATTCAGTCTGTGGTGACAGCACCATACTTTTCATGGAAAGTACCAGCGTGCCAAGGTTTAGCTCTCTTTACCTCTTGGACCTACAGTCTGTGGTGACAGCACCATACTTACCCTCTGGAATCTGTCAGAGAAACAGAAGCAAAGGGAACAAATTACTGTAACTCATCCCTAGTAACTAGGAGGCACCAGGAGAGATTTTTGGCTGGAAAGGATTGAATGAGGGCGGTAGTAACAGTTCAGGGCAGTTACCTAACCAAAGCATGTGTATCGTTCAAAGAAAACTGCTGGCAGTCTTTGTCATGTCGTGAAAGCACATTTGAAAAAAATTAAAAAGGCATTAAGTGCAGAAAGCTTCTGTCATCCTAAGGTTAGGGTGCTCCCTTCAGATTACCTCAGAAACATTTAGCAGAAATGAAGGACTGCTTCCCACATTAAGGAACGCTGCAGCAGACAGACTCCACTATTTACTCTGGCAACCATTTCCATTTAAAATGCTCTCAGCTAACACTGCATACTCTATTTATTTTCCTAGGAGCAAAACGCATGCATACGGAATTTCCTAGCCTCCTGGTTCTGTGATTGTATGAACTGAGGTAGCTGGTTTTGCACTGCCTCCTGTCCATCCTTGTGTCTTCTGACTGGCTGTTGGGTGAATGTGCGGCCTTACTAACTGCAGCTCTGATCTGTTTCTGTCTCCTACGGCAATCATAGAATCA